>NW_010327961.1:41244-58081 GCF_000700745.2 Antrostomus carolinensis
CTGAATAAATAACAATCTGCTGCAGGAGAGTGAGATATCTACTGAAATATTTAGAGACTTTGCTTGGGTGGTTGGAAGGTGTGCAGGGTGTGATTTTTGGTGGGTGGTGTTTCTGGTTATGAAGGCAGTTATGAAAACCATTAGACTGCTTTTAAAATGAATATATATACATTTCTGGTTTCCACAAAAATTCTGGTGCTCTAGATCCTTTCTGGATGGTCATTCTCCTAAAATCAACATGTTCACATTTAGTGCTGTTATTTTTCCCAAAATTAATGTGATTTCCAAATGGAAATCTAACAGAAAACTTCTGACTAAATCTGTTATAAGAAAAAAACCCCAAACCTCTTACAATAAAAATCTTATGAAATTAACTGTTGTATTTGGCTTTCAGTTTTGAAAGCTGTCACATTTAATTTTGCTATGATTTTGCAATTTTCATTCAGTTCTACTGGTTTTAGAGACAGCATGCTTCTAGATTTATTCATGACATTTTTTTGCTCCCCCGCCCTTTTTTTTTTTTCAAATCTGTGAACCATATCTAATCAAACATAACCTAAACATGTTTCCAAGTTAGAAAGAATGAGAATTAACTAAATCAACTGAAATACACTGTAGATTTCAGTAAGTAAAGTGGCAGAAGCCATTACTCTGAGGTGAAACCCCTAAAAGAAGGAAATGCCTGATGTACGGAACAGTCTAGTCCGGTACCTTTTATGTTGAAATGTCTGTGTTTGAAGAAGTCTCTCTCAAAACAACAGTTGTCAACGAGGTCAGATTTACAGGTAGGCTAGAAGAGCCAGTACTCTTCCACGTAGCACACAGGTATAGCAGCTTGTTTGACATGTTGTTGGTGAAGGGGTGCACAGCCTGTGGCTCCTTTTATGTTTGAGCTTTGTCCTTCCTTGGGTGGTGGTGAACTGGCTGTGACCCAGTCTACTTTCATTAACTCACATGGCACTACATTTCCCCCAGACTAGCTGAAGGTCTGGCCTTACGGCATCTAATATGTGTGGGTTCTACTTACTGAAACTTAGAGGTTTGTGACCTGGTTGTGTATAAACTTGAGATCTCAAGCCTTTTTTTTTAATTATACTGTAAGCTAAAATAACTCTAATTACCGTTGCAGAGAAATGTATCAAATAACTCAGCTACTTGGGCAGCACACAGTTTGGAATTTATTAGCTGCTGCTCTGATACTAATTTAGTGGCATGGTCTCATCTCACTGAAAGTATAATTGCCATTATTGAATAATCATTTTGATAGGTTATTCCATTTTCTGCTCTGTTTATCTTCTGTCCTTAAGTGTCTCATTTTCCTCTTTCAACATTGCCATCTCAATCTGAGCTCCTTCTGACTCATTCTCAATATTTTCCACTCTTTGTTTAACGTCACAATCATTGCTCGATAACATCTGTATGTCTTCTGCAATTCTGTCAAATTGGCTGGTATGAAGAGAGTTAAGGACTGCAATTTCCTTTCTGAGATCCTGCTGTTGCATCGTTTTGACACGTGAGTTTTTTGTCTTTCGCCCTTTTTCTTCAGTTTGGTCAGATATCTTGCACTGATGTTTTAACCCTGTTAAACCCTGTGCTAGTCACAGACTCTGCAGGAAATGGGAGAAGAGATGTTCTGGAGGGAAAAGACCCACTGAGAAGTGACAGCCTTGTATTTGTTGCAGGTTTTCAGTTTGCCTTCCAGCATTCTGGATTGCAAAGGTTTGAAGGTGTGGTGGCCAGTCTCCTGGCTGTTAAAATCTTGTCCATTCGGCCAGGCTGGAACTTAACCAGCCCCAATCTTCTTACGTGGATTTAAGTCAAAACCATTTCTCATGGATGCTAGTGTATCTCAATTCCCTTTTATTTATTTATTTTGTACTACCATCTGATATTGCAACCTACGTTTTGTATCTATTGTCATTACCCGGACCATCCAGTCTTCTTTAATAATACTAAACAAAAGGTGTGACAAATTGCATAGATTCTTAGAGAAAATGCCCAAAAGCTGAGCTGGCTATGCACAGCTGTGGAGTGCTAACATTTAAATCCAGTCTGTAACTAGAAACAATTTTATTCCTCTGAATTTGATGTAAAATTAAAAAAAAAAAAAAATTAGAACATTTCTGGCATTTTCTGAAATGTTTCTTGAGAACTTAATATTGAAAATAGGTATTTTCTTCATAATTCAGTATTTTTCCTAAATCAAATTCTGAGCTGAAATATACAGTTAGGGTAGGACTGAGATATGAGTCCTAAACCCCTGTTATTCAGAAAACCAGCCTTTAACCCGAGTTTAAAATAAATAAATAAATAATTACCAGATTCAAGGGAAGAGATTCCTGAGCTGCCAGCCTTTAACCTGAGTTTAAAATAAATAAATAAAAAAAAATTTACCAGATTCAAGGGAAGAGATTCCTGAGCTAATTCTAAGTACGTTCTGTTGACGTACAGCATCGCAGCACAGAGAAGGCGACTTTGGGCTCACTGTAACTATGGCTGTGCCAGTCTGGGTTCTCTTCAGGGCACGTTTGATGACGGCAATTTGGGGATCTGTGATGCACTTACCTGTATGTTCCAAATGCCCCAAGGTCTGCGACTGAAGCTTTAGCTTACCATACCAGCTCCTCTTCTCTTTCACCTCCCTTGCTGCTAATGGGGGATAGCATCTGTCATGAGACCTAGCTGCTGCATGCTTCTCTTGTCAATGAAAATATTTTCACGCTGGCGTTGACAGCCAGGCTTGAAACATTTTTATGCCATCTTTATGAGCACTATAAAGTTTCTTTCTGATGAACTGGATAAGTTAATTTAAACTGTTAGCTCTCTTAATTGATTCCATTCTTTATTTTTTCATTGTGACTTAACAGCTCAAGAATAAATTTTCACATTTATTGGACAGCTTTTTAACTGGCTTTTATTAAAGAATGTCTAGCAAGAGGATGCATTACGGTTGCATTAAGTCAGCATGACATCCTTCCAGAAGCTTGCATCTGACGTGTTATCATAAGGACAAACATAGATGTATATCCTGGATAAATAGATAAATAGCTACCAAGGAACTGAAAGGTCAGCAGCTCAGTCATCCAAGAGAGGGACAAGTGTATATATATCTGAGAATAGCTGGGGGTTTTGTTTGTTTGTTTTAAATACTTACAGGAGGGGTGCACTTATATTCTGGCTTAATTAGTTGAGTCCAGCCTGAAATCTAATCACAACTGTATTGCTTTTGCCCTGAAGTAATGACATTAAAATGTGTTCCAGTTTGTGCCCATTGCCCCTTGTTCTGTCACTGGGCACCACCGAAAAGAGCCCGACCCCATCCATTTGGCCCCCACATTTCAGGTATTTATAGACATTGATCAGATCCCCTCTCAGGCTGCTCTTCTCCAGGCTGAACAGTCCCAGCTCTCTCAGCCTCTCCTCACATGGGAGATGCTCCAGGACCCTCATCAGCTTTGTGGCCTCTGCTGGTATGTGTGCATGTGGGTATGAAGCACCAAGTAAAGGAATGCACTGTGCAAACAGTTATCTGCTATTGATAATAACAGTTTATTTATTAGAACAACTTTATATATTGACAGTGATCTGTCTTCACTCAATCCCCTATAAGATAAAAGGGTATTTATGACAAAGGAATATAATGGGTTTGTTTATACCTATTTGTTTTCAAAATGCACCTTTTCATATCAACACATAGAAATTAGATTCCTTGTGAGGACAACCCTCAAAATCAAGTTTAAACTTGGGTTTGAGAAGTTCTGACTGAAGTTCAGTGCGTTGAAATGCTTATAAGGTGGTCTGAAACAGCAACTGCTTTTGAACATCCAAAGAACGTCTAGTATGGGGGAGAAGCTTTATGTAATGAAGTTAAAGAGAGAATTTAAGTTTTGACTGGCTTGAAATAAAAGCAAAAAGGATGGAAGAAAGGCTATAATTATTGGAAGAACATAATGTGATGCTTAGACAGGATGTGAAATTCACTGAGGAACATATTGTGGCTATAATTAGAGATAGTGTTTCAGTCACTTTAAAAATGAGTCATTAGAGAATGCATTAAGAAGTAAAATTCTACATCTGTTGGGTCTCCCAGTTGGGATGAGAAACACGAGACCTAAAAGGGAGATGCAAATTTTTTTGTTCTAAGGAGCTCTGAGTTTAAATTGCAGAAGTGAAGCACAAATGAAGCTTTGGAGTTGGAAATGAAACAAAACAGAAGACTTTCCATATATACTTCTAGAACATATACAAGAGCACTGACACTCTTGTTCTACAAGGAGTTGAAATTATTTCCTGAGAAGTGTCATAGGGCATTCCTCTCATCTTTCATCCTTCCTTCTAATCACAGGGAGGGGAAAACAGTTCCACTGTATGTTTTTTGTAATGTACACAAAATAAATTGAGTGCCTTAGTCTCAGTTCTTCTATGTTCATCCTCAATATAAAATGAACTAGATGGAGAGCAGCTTTTACTATTCATAATTCAGCTATAATAAATTTCAGTTAATTTTTTTCTAATCGTGCTAGGGCTATGAGTGAGAAGCACAAATGTCAATTTCTGATTGCATTGGCTTTTGTAGAGTTGAATTTCCTGGAGGAGGAGAAGTTTGTGGGAAGGAGGTCAACGCATGTAGCTGGCACCACATTTTTCTCAGGCTGTTTGCATGAGGGAGCGTTCTCCAAAACAAAAATATATATTGTCTAGCAATTTTAATCAAGCAACGAGTTAAAGAAAAATGAGCTATACAGTAATAAAGAGAATTCTAGCATTTGATGCTGCTATTTCCTCTTTTTTTCAGCCCCTAATATATTATTCTGTAGACGTCTGTCTTGTTTCAGCTGATCATAATCTGTTTTGAAATGTGTTTTGTGCTTTTCTCCCCAGTTGTGCCCCAGACTAAACTTGTGCAGACTTGTAATAAGATGACTCAGTATTAGAGGTCTATCTGGACTAAAGGAAAACAACAAACCTGTCAGACTTGGGGTTTCTAATGCTGCATAAGCAACATCATCACTAATTGCTGGGGAACTCGGGGATGCAACATTTCATCTAGTTAAGATGATAAAATAAAGGTACCCTCTGTACTTAGATCTATTTGCTTAACTTATAAAACTTTTTGTTGAGTATAAATTATAAGCAGCAGCAAATAGTTTTTGAACAATTAATTATTTCAGCACTCAAAAGGTGAGGTAGTCTGAATAATGAGTTTGCAGCCAGATTTTTTGGTCTTCATCATGCTGTCCGAGAGTGATTATTGTGATATTTACCAATGGAAGAATGGTGTTTCTGCTCAACAGAAGCTGCTTGTGAGATATGAGTTCTGCTAGTTGGCTTGCCAGTTAAGTCTTACTTCTGAGGAAATGCAAAGAAAACAACTTATTTTAGAGATAATTTGATATTAAACTACTATACTCTTATGACCCACTGCTAGGTGGAAGCTGACCATTCTCCTGTCTTAGGGTGGCTCCCTGGGGCAGCCTCAGTTACTGTGGTGCAAGGAGGTATTCCATCTAGTTGAATATATGGTTTGTTTTCAGAGTTGCCCGATTTCAGGTGCTAGTAGATAGTCTGGTCAGCAGTTCATGGAAACTTGGGCTATGCAGATATAGCTGGATAATTGCTACTGGCAAGGTAGCACACTAAGGCAGATACATTGCTGCTGAGTAATCAAGTGGCACAGCCCTCTCTGCACTACAGGATGTTGTGCCATATAGATGTTCCCATATTTCTAAAGGCTTCTTAATAGTATCCAAGAAAACAAAACAAAAAAACCCAGGTTCCAGGCTTTAACAAGAGATGAAAACACCTTAGAAGTAACCCAGTTCTCATAACAGCAGCTATATTTTTGGTTTTGCTTTATTAAATAGAGGTTGGAAGGCCAAATTATTGACAACTTTCACAAAGCTGAAAGGTCTTTCTTTAATCTGTTATATCCTATCTATTGCATAAGGACAACTTGTCCTCTGAGAACCTGATTGCACTGGTTTTGGCTGGGGTAAAGTTAATTATTCCTCACCCCCCTGGACTTTGCAGTTGTAGACCAGCAAAATGCAAAGTCCTTTGACTTCCAGTGACAATTGAAAACATTAAAGTGTTATTGACGTTTTTCTTATAACAGTTCCTGTGCTGAAACCAGAACACAGCATTGTTCTAGCTACTAAAAAAGAAACCCAGCTCTGTCCCAGCTAAAAACAAGGACGACTCCTAGTTCCAAACTTGGTCAGTGGTTTATGACTAAGGGATTAGGTGTAGTGGCTTCAGTGTAGTGCTTTAACATGTGATTATGTGTTTTGTATGACTCTGGGGTAGGAAAATCTTAAGGTTAATTAATGCTATTATAGTAAATCACAAAGTTAATCAGTCAGTAGTCAACAACTTGTTATAATCAACACAGCAACTTAGTTAAAGACTTAACAGAATTTCCTAATTTGTATTTCATACACGCACACAGATATAGGTGTAGACATAGAGGTTAACCTATTATTATTAAGATGTTTCTCTACAGATTATAATTTTTTGAGGGGGTCCCAATGATTCTAGAAATGTTACAAAATTGAACTGTAGTGAATTACTCTTATCCTTCGTCAGCTTGTGTCATCAGATGGTTCCTATTTCCCCCTCATCAGCTTGTAACAGATGGTTATTTCCTGTCGTCTGTCATTGGATGGTGAAAATCTGTCCCCAAAGGCTCCAAATCAGGGAGTGTATACAGGGCAGCAGCCTGCTGCGATCTCAGAGAGCCATGGCTTAGGATCAGTATTTATAGGATTGCAAGATGATTGACTTTGGTCAGTATTTTTATTGTGGCAGTTGTTCTTTTTCTATAGTCCTGGCAATTTTCAGAACAGGCTGTGATCCATGCAGGAGAGGTCTCTGGTATGTTTTCCAAGCACCAGGAGTTCCAGATGTGGTTAGGAAGTGCCTAGTTGCCCCAACTCACTGTATTAGTACCTAGGACAAAAGGGTACCAGGCTTTTTCAACTCACTGCTCCAGCAAACAAGGTGAGAAAGTGCCAGGTTGTCCCAGCCTACTGCACTAGATTGAAACAAGAATAATGTGGCCCAGGGTGAAGGGTCTGTACCAGCACAATGGGACACAGATGGTGAGTGCCTGAGTGATCATGAAGTCCTTATACAGCAAACAAAAATAAGAAGAGGAAAGTTTATTTCCTTTGTAGTTAAGCACGTGGGTGAATGCAATCTGATGGCTAGTGTCAAGGTTTCTGGTCTCAAGCAAGAGCTCAAAGGTAAAGGAGAACATAAATCTGTCAAGTGTTATAGGGTTCCCTGCCCAACAAAAATGTACAAGGCAAAGGAAACATATGAGAAAAAACAGCGGATTGTTTCATGTGTCGAGGAGCTTTGCAGACTCTGAGGGCTCAAGTGTTTGCTCTTTGCAAATATACAGCACTCACCTGATCTCCTCTGATCAACACTGGTCCTCTTCATCCCTTCCTTTGGGACTGCTATCCTCCTTGTCTCTCACACACTTGTCAGGGGTTTTGAGTCAACCCAAATTTGCAGGGAATATGGAAAAAACAAACAAACAAAAAGCTTTAAATGTCCTAACATTTCTTTGTGCTTAATGAAGGAAATGGAGGGCAATTCCAACTGCTGTTTATTTTTATCCATCCTAAATGATCTGTTTGCCCCTGTCTCTTCATATTTTTGCATGTCTGCTTTGAAAGGGGGAAATTGGAACTTACCAAAATGGTTAAAAGTCAGTGTGAAATTGAGCAAACTGAGATTTATTGTCAGGAGGAAGATGTTACAAGTGAAGCAGTTGAAATAAAGCCATAGGTAGGGAAGGTAAAATAAGGTAATAAAGCATTGGATGAATAGTAATAAAAAGACCAAAGACACCAAATTTGAACAATAGAACTAGAAGTCAAGCAGTCAGCATGTAACAGATGGAAAGAATTAGTTTAATATGATGCCAGGAAGGAGGCTATAAAATTTTGTGAACAGAAATGGAAGTAAGCCACCATGCTGAACTAGACTGCAAAATGACTGAAAGAGGAGACCTTGATGTCGATTTGATGGGGGTATCCTGTGGGGCAGAGGCGGGGAGAAGAGCTAGAAGCAGTGATTTCAGAAGATGGAAATACAGAAGACTCTGCTCCCCTGATGAAACCAGCGTTGAGAGCTAAAGTGGATATATGGTCATCTTGTAATGCTAATAAGCACCTCGCTGCCCTAAGACCAATGCTTTGGTTACCTTTTATTTTGAGAGAAATTGGAGGAAATATCAAGCTCGTAATTGCAAGTGCTCATTCACAATTTCTGGATTCAGTCTCTGTGGTTCCAGGCATTGAAGCTTCCTTCCTACAGTTTCATCTGTCATATGAACTATATATGCATCCCAGTTTCCTTTGTGATGAATTCAGTAATGGCTTTTTTTTTTTTTTTTTTTTTTTTGCTGGGGTTTGAGCTTGGAGGAGTGTCTGCTGCTTGGATGAGGCTTTTGCCTTGATAACTAGTTGGGAACAGTTTAGCAAAAGTAAGAACAGCTCTATTGCTTTTCCTACAAGGTAGTATAGATACAATGAAGTCCCTTAACAAAATCGTATATTCCTCTTTTTTTTCCCTATGTCAAGATGTGTTTTAAACAATTCCACAGCAAGGTTTTCACTTCTGTGAAAGGCACAGGTGCTCAGGTTCTGTATGTGTCACTTTCATGGTGATAAGAACACTGTTTCCTGTAGTTTACAAGCTTGTAGGTAATCTCTGAAAAGCTAGAAAATGTACAGTAAATGACAGCTTTAATCAGGCCTGTGTTCCTTTTCTGGACCTTTGAAGTTTTGAGGGAGTTTTCATTCCAAATCCAAATCTAAAAATCAGAAATTTCCATCAGATTTCTACTGCTAAATTCTATGTATTTAAAAATCCCACATTTACTCTTTTGTGTTTCTCTGTACAGCTGTAAGTATGTTTAAGCTTTATGAATAAGGGATAAAAAAAACCCCCATGATTGGTGTTATTTGTTTATCAAGGAATAGAGACAATACATATTTTTTATTTTTTTTCTCTATAAAATAAGATATGCTTGAATTAGTCAGATCCAACCTTGCTGTAATTACCTTAAGGTAAAATCAAGAGTTCAAAGGAAAGTTTTTATTTGAATTTTGTTGTACCTCCTAAACACAGGATTAATCCTTCTTCTTGGCTTTTTAATACCAGTAATTTACGGTTTTATTTAACATCTGCACTTAAACAGGTCTTTTTTTTTGCACCTGCAATTGTTTATGCAGAACTTAGTTTTTCACCTTCAGTTAGTTGCAGGAACACTTATCAGAAACGATGTGTAAACACCTAAATGGAATATGCACCAGGTCTTCATGTATACTGATATTAAAATTCAAGGAAATACAAAGGTGCAATTTAATCTCTGCCATTAAAAAATGCTTCAAAGCAGAAATAACTAGTGACGTTGCAGACTGACAGCTGTAGGTTGCTAAATGTGGAATAATTGAAATTAAACTACCTCCTGGAACAAATACAGAACATATGAATGCATATAAATTTACAGGATTCATGGTATGTACAGTAAGGAGTTCTAGAGCCTAAGTGCACTTTGATGTGAAGTATCTCCTCTACTTTTTTTCTTGAACCTGCAACTACTAATTTCAGTAGAGGACTCTGGACTCAGTCCTTGTCTGCATTCCTTAACCTTAACTCTAGTGTATCTGTTCATACAGATCATCCATGTGCTGTTAAAGCAAGTCACTCTCTTCTTCTCACTTCTGATGTGATTCCTTTCAGATCAAAGTGCAGCAGTTGGTGAGCTCCAGGCATGCAGCTAAAGCAGCTCTAACTGCTGATGAATGTTCAGGCAATGGGACCAAGCAAGAGGTGTAGTTTGAAATAAAACCCACACCTCAAACTTGTATATTGTGGGTGTTAGCACCAACTATTTCATTCCACAAACCTGCTAGTAAAAGAAGTATCTTTTATCAGTATCTCTAGACATCCATTCATTTAGGTCAATACATTTCCTAGCTCTCTATCTGCTGCTACATCCTTGAAAACCTGAAATAACTCAGTAAAAGCAGCATCTTTCTGATTCCTAGTGACTGTTCCCAAACATCATTTATCTTGGGAAAATACACAGAAAAACGAGGACTTAAAAGCATAGCATCTTTTCCACAATGTTTCAGCATCTTGTTATGTATCTATAAAGTGATATCTCTGAAAGTGCAGTTTAGCTTGAAACTGAATTAATTTCTTGTATGCTTTCTGTGCTCTTATTTTCTTATTTGTTATGGTTAGATGTAGTTCTCCCAGAAATATCAAATACACCTTGTCAGACTCTCACAGGTATAATTACCTAAATTGTCAATTGACATAAACAAGAATAGCTGAAGCCTGTTTCCAAATTCTAAAAGATCAGGGGTTTAATACATAATTCCATGTTAAATCTCCCACTCTTAAAAGCAGTCTCCCATTTCTAATCTTTCTAGATAGTTCAGTATGACCCTATGGTGAGTACTGAGAAAAGCTATATAACATAGGTGTGCTCACCTGTACTATTCCTGAAGATAAGTTTTGGTTTAAAGGTTTATTTTAATTTAAACCTTCTAATATTGGTATTTTGTATTTTGTTGGTGTAACTGATTCGGGATATCTTTCTAGGGCTCTGTAAATAATTTATTTTCTTGATTGAAAGACCTAGAATATGACCTGGAGTTTTACTTTACAATCAAGGCTTTACTTATAGCTCTCTTCCTAATACAATTCTAAGGCTGCCTTTTATGTGAACTTTTTAGTTTAATGCATTATTGTGTCAATCTTTGGCACTGTATGTAGCACTAAATTTTACTACTGGCTTGCTAACTATGGAAAATAATAAGTGGGGCAAAGGGTAATGCAACATGTCCTGTGCTTTTTGAAAGATACTGTGAAAATAATTATTCAATACAATATGGCAATTGCGTTGTCTGTGTGAAATTATAGCTTTCTTTCTTTGCCAGTTTAAGAATAATCCTCATAATAAATACAGGTAGTGGGTGTTTTCCTACAAAAATAGATAGCTCGATTTGTTTAAAAACAAAAACAAGCCAGAAAAATCCAAACCACCTCATTCCAGTTGCAAAGGAGATTTGTGTGATTGTAAATGTTAGATTTTTGTACAGCCTGCTGCCACTCAGCTGGTGCAATATTTGCATCATATTTACCAATACATTTTTTTCCTGCAGAGGAAGTAAACATATTATATTAGGTTGAGAAGAATTTGTAAAGGATACAGGCAGCAGATTTAAGACAAGGAAGAAGGCAGGTTACTTAAAACAATGCCAAATTATTGTATCAATTGGTGAACATGATTTTAAGTATTAAATAGATTTTTAAAAAAATACTAAAATAGAAATGTCAGGGTCTTCTACCTACAGTTTCTCAGGTTAAAAAGACATTAAATTTTCAGAATAAACTCTTTCTGTATTTCTACAATATGAAAAAAACAGTGTTTTATTACTCTGAGACAGTATCCTTTGCTGAAGATACTGAGGTTCTAACATATCTCCTCTCTATAGCATGTTATAGTTGCTTTTTTCCTTTCACTTTTGAGATCCTTGTGGTACCTGGAATAGTTCCACTTCCTCTTCTAGATCATCCATTAGGTTTATTTCACATGGAATAGGTACCATCAGTAGAGCTACTTCATTTGAGAATGTTAAAGTGCAGTACATGTTGAAATACACAGGTTACCCAATATAAATAAATCATGAGTAGTAAAAATAGTTCCCAATGCAATTTCATTTGATGGCAATAATGCTTAAACTGCACTGGAGCATCATCAGTTTTGACTAAGCCAATTTTATTGAAAAATGTTATAGAACACGGTACTTTGCATATTAATTTCATTTTAAAATGAGATTTTCTCAGTACTGTGCATGTAGATGAACATAATATTAAAAGAATGAAAGAATAAAAAGAAACAGAACTTTAGCACCTTCTGAAGATTACTACTTTATGTTATGCTTACTACTTGAAGGTCTTGAAGTTAATTCATATAGAAACATGAAGAAACCCTCTTCAACATGTGCAAATTCTGATTAACTTATTTTTATTGTGGTTGGGAAAGAAGTAAAGTTCTTATTCCACGTTGATTACTATGCAAACTGAAAATTCTGATGCATATGGGAGGCAACAGATTTACAAATTTAACCTCTAAAATATACAAAACATGTTTTTGCTATTTTTAGTCACCCTTGGATAGGTGAGCTTTATTTTTACTGAACTTCTCTAGTAAAGGAAATGCTAATGTTTCCAACAAACTGGACTGTTTAATTTTTAAGTAGTTTGGCAAAACTATAAACAGCTTAGAGTTAAGGTGAGAAGGGCTAGCTAAACTTTAATTGTAGCCATACTTAACAGATCTTTTATATTTACATTAGCATGCTGTTAGATATACAGAGATGGAAGATATTAAACTAGAACTGCTTATTCTGACTGTAGCATTCCAAAACCATTTCTGATTTGAACCAAGGACAGAACCCTATTAAAACAGGATTTTGGAGAGATATTTCTGGAAATTAAAGTAAGGAAAGAACAAACCATAATTAAGAAAAACATTACTGAGGAACAAATGTTATCAAATACATAACAGCAAATATCCTCTCGCATCACAGAATCATAGAATACCAGGTTGGAAGGGACCTCAAGGATCATTAGGTCCAACCTTTCTTGGCAAGAGCACACTTTAGACAAGATGGCTCAGCACCCTGTCCAGCTGAATCTTAAGAGTGTTCAGTGTTGGGGAATCCACCACTTCCTTGGGGAGATTATTCCAATGGCTGATTGTTCTCATTGTGAAAAATTTTCCTCTTGTGTCCAACTGGAATGTTCCTATAAGTAACTTGTACCCATTACCCCTCATCTTTTCCATGTGCCTCTTTGTAAAAGGAGTGTTCTTTGTAGTCACCCTTTGAGTACTGGAACATCATCTTTGACGAGAACTGAAAAAATGTACCCAAAAAGCAGCTCACAATTATCTCCACTAACATTACGGAGAGGCATTATCTTTTAGCCCGTTATTCTTTCTATTGTAAATACTAGAAGGAGATAGTTTGAAAGCAGATTGTGTGGTGTTATAAACAACTAATCTTACCAGCTAGAGGCGCACATATCAGAGTTCCTTGCTCTCTCTCTCTGACAAGGAGACCTTTATTGTAGACAGAGAAAATTCAAGAGTTCAGGCAAAATCTGGCAGTTCTTCAGCGTGAATACATATGCTGATTTAACTTGGCTGGTGGTCTGCACATGAAAGTAAAATTATTGTCAGGACATTAAAAATGCCTTGCTACTAGAATAATGAAATAGATGGTTGCAGGTAGCAAAATGCCAGAGTAGGAAAAAGTTTGGAGGTGATTAATAGAAAGAAGAGTTAGCTGGCAGAAATAAGTAATCCTGTTCAAGACTTCCGCATCTGCAGGGCTGCAAAAACCCCTTGTGTTGCAGTAGTTGCTTCAGTAGGACACAGAAGGATTGTAATGATCAATTAGTCTGACTCAATTGGGTTGGTGAGTCTTTCAGAGGATGAAGTGATCTCAGAACCTCACAGGTCTCAGTGCATCTTCCAATACGTTTTGTACTGAGCACTGTAGGAGGTGAGGAGTAATCACAAATGATGAGAGCAAAAGGAGGAAAAGGTTTCCCTTTATATTTAGGTGCTGTAGATGTGGGGGTTTGGGTTTCTTTTCTGACATATAAGTATTTTACAAGTAGGCTGAAATGTTGCCTTATGAACTAAAACTTATAATGGGATCAGGACAGCTTTACAGACTTTACCTGATGTGAATAAAGTCCTGACACTAATTCTCTTTGATTTCTAATTGGGGTGATAATTGCTTTAAATGGAGTCTTGCTTTACCAGCAGTGCTGCATAATTAACTTCACTTATGGCTGAAACATTCCACTTGATAAGGCTTCTTGATGAGTAACTTCTTCTTAACAAAAAAAAACCCCAACCCCACAAACAAACAAAACCACCACCAAAAAAAACAACCTAAAACCCACCAGAAAAAAGTAAGCTATTAGATGTCCAACCATCTGACAGTGTTTTTGTCCATTATTAGTGAAACATTTTTCTATTACTATTTAAATCTCCTTACACTGGAAACTTTGGCATTAAACTTTGTATCCCAAATTTTCTTCAAATAAGAACAAGACTTTCAAAACTGGTGTTTGAACTTCTGCTTCCACTCAGGTTAGTGATAGAAATTAATCTGATTTTAACTAATAAAGAAACTATGACTTTAAAGGAGGAACTAGGCCATCGCTGACTTCTAGGTCATCTCTTTTCTATTTCTCATTGCAAGTGATGAAGATATTAACAAAAGTCTTTTATCCCATGCTTAGATTGTTATAAGATTAACTTTATATCTAGAGCAATATAAAAGTGATTTTTTTAAAAATGTTATATTTTGTAGCAGAGTCTGGTCTTTTTTTTTTTTTTTGTTCTTTTTCATTTGATTTAATTGAGAACATATTCTGGTTGAAAACAGGAACTTTGAGAATTATACATGTTCAGAAGTTTCTGCTATTGATATGAAAACAAAGGAAACTTTAAAAAATGCATTTCTTTTAGGCATACAAAAACTAGAAAAACATCAGATTGGAGTTGTGTGATGGTGAATTTTATAACAGGGTCTCTTGTTGGGTCTTTGAGCCACTTGGGACATAATTTTGCTTAGCAGCTCTTATTTTTTGCTATCTAAATTATTGTTTAGACATTCATTGTTTTAAGTTTTGGGTTTAATTCCTGCAAGCTACCAGCACCAGGATTCCAGGCTCTGGTTGCTCCACTTATTCCACTGTTAAATTCTCAGATATGAGTTATTTTAACGGGTGATATATTAGTTATTTTTCTTGGTGATAAATACTGACTTAGTACCTTATCTTTTCCTTTTCACAGCTTTAAAACCAGATAATCAGCCTTTATGCTGATTTTAGTTTCCTTAAGAAAAATCTCCTTTAGCCTGTATGTAGGTAAGGTGGGAAGGAAAGATGGTGATAGAGTGCCAAGGTAAGAAAAGATTCCACCATAGTTGTCCTTTATCAATGGCTTACTGGAAAGATTTAGGAATAAATTTGCACTGAATTTCATTTGAATGGAAGTAGGGTCAGGGATAAAATTTCAGAGTTCTCAGAAGAACAAGGGTGGGCCTTAGGAAGAACAGGAATTAAAATACTACCAAAAAAAAAAAACCAAAAAAAGAAAAGCCTAGGAAAACATCAATGTTCAAACCTCTCAATTCTGGAGGAGTCTGTATTAAATCAATATGTTACACGGTGATACGTGTAAGTTGTGTTCTGACATCTGTCTATAAATAGCAGTGACATGTCCCTTGCGTACTGATGGCCATGTAGCCCTTTGGCTCATCACGAACATTGTGTGCGTTACAGGTTGTATCAGTAGCATCAAGGGGGTTGAAATAGCAGTCTGCTAAACCCCTTTTTACACTCATGTTCCTCTCAGACATTCCACTGAAACTTGAGGGAAAAGGGATTTTTTTGTTACTGTTTCTTTACTATTTCTGCTCTTGGGTTACTGAACGTGTGCTGTCTCCCTCTCCACGTGCTGACATGGGGCACCTTCCTTTGAGTACCTACCTCTGACTGCAGCTGCTGCAGAGCTTGCAGAGCTCTCTGGGGCATGGTCCACACTTGTTCAGTGTGATTCTTTTCATCGTACCAAGACTTTCTCTGTGGAAAAGAAGAGAAAATATGCTTTGTGTCAGCTTCAATGACATTTTAAAAATCAAGCATCACAGTCAGATTTCTGTATTATATTAAATATGTATGTATGTCAAAATGAAAAGTTTATGTGAAGAACACTTTTTGATCATCTGGTATTCTCACTTTTCTTTAAAATTCATTTCATGGGGTATGTCAGGGGAAGGGTTGTTTTGTTGTGCTGCTTTTGAAACAGGCTGTTCTCAATGTTCGTCTGTTCCTGCAGAACTAAAAATCCATTCCTTGATTATCACTGAACTACGTCAATTTTAAACCTGCTAGGTTATGCAAGCAAAATATTCTGCTTGCTACCTTGATCATTTTCAACAGTGGCTAAGTGTAAATGCACATTCTTTCCGACTGTACTCTCACTTTTTGCAGAAAACTCATAAATAGAGCATCAGGGCCTTGTTTCTAAGTTGCTTACCATATGTCTGTCGAATCATAGGACAACTCAGGTTGGAAGGGAACCTGGGAGGTCTTTAGACCAAACTCTTTCTCAAAACAGGGACAGCTACAAGGTCAGACCAGGCTTCTTGGGACTTTCTGGCTGAGTCTTAAACCTCCAAGGACTGAGATTACATAGACTCTCTGGACAACCTGTGCCACAACCTGTCCTTGTGGGGGAAAAAGTTTCTCCTAGTCCGAACCTAAGGTAAAATTAAATAAATAAAAAACCTCTTTAGCTTGGAGAAGTGTAGCAATGCAGTTTAAAATTATAAGTGATACAAATCAAGCAGAGAGGGTACAATTTTTCAGTATCTTCAAATTAAAATTTTTTGTTGACATTAAATCCAACTGAGAGGAAGCATTTCAGAAGAAACAGTTTGAGCTGTAGTTACCTGATTTTTAGTTCATGGGGCCCAAAATTGATCTCAACGGTGCAAATGTTTGCGTCGGCTACTGAAATGCATTCGTACTTATTGGTGTGAAAGAGGATAATGCTTTTTTCTTGTGTTGCTCGCTTACGCTGTTAGTGCTGTGACAAATTTTGACTTTATACGACTTTGGTTTGTCTGTGGCTGAGGGGGCTGCAGGGCGGCCTGTGCGAGGAGCGGCCGGGGCTGCCCCGAGCCGGACACAGCCGGGTCCAGCGGCTCCCACCCCC
>NW_010327961.1:58142-111381 GCF_000700745.2 Antrostomus carolinensis
AAGGGGAAACGCTCAGCCCACAGATCTGAGGGGAAAAGTGTGAGGGACAGTCCTGCCAACACCCACGGGAGGTGGAGGAGATGCTACAGACACCCAAGCAGGGCTCCATTTGTAAAAATGTTTAGAGAAGGGCCACAACAAATCCATAAAGAAACCTCTCAAGAAACGTGACTGGATTAATGAAGATCCTCGTTCTTAATTACGTATGGAACGTGTAAGTTTGCCTGTTTTAATCTACTTGTGAAATAGAGGGCCAATATCCTGTTGTAGCATTTCAGATATCATAGAATCATAGAATGGTTTGGGTTGGAAGGGACCTTAAAGCTCATCCAGTTCCAACCCCCCTGCCAGCAGCAGGGACACCTTCAGCAGGGACACACTAGAAGGTGTTAAATCATCACCACAAGTTAAATCATCACCTTCCACTAGAAGGTGATGATTTAACTCATCATCATCAAATGATGAGTTAAATATCTTGGAGTTTAACCACAACACATCAATTTCCCATAAACAAACAAAAAAATCTTGTAATTTCATAAAAATGTCACATCTTCCTTTCCCAAGACCTGTATTCCACTTATTCATATTGATTATCACTAATTATAACATCATTCTTTAATCTGTTCATCTCTCATATCTGTATCCCTCCTGTGTTGGATTTGTCAGTGGTTTATGTCAGGCTGACAGGTTTTCCCATTACCTGGATCACCCTGTTCACCATTAAAGCATCAGCAGAACAGAGCAGAGTCTTTTTGTTGTCTGAAACTCTGTCTTGGTGCCGAGAAATTCAGGTCCAGGGATTTGCAGTTTCTTGACCTTAACTTTTCCCTACTTAGTCATGATAACTGTTTCATAAATAATATTTTTTTTTTAGCCCATGTGAGACAGCAATAACAATCACAATCTAATTTTTCTTCAAATAGTTCTACCGTTTCCTTCCTGTAACGCACTGTGGCATTTCTTTTCCTATTGATATTGTTAAGCTTTCCTGACTTAAGTAAAATTTCTCTGTAGTATACCTAACATCAGCTTTCCTTCTGATGTCATCTATCATTATAGAAAGTTGTGGTGGTGTGGTTTGTTGGGTTTTTTTTGGTGTGGTGTTTTTTGTTTGGTTTGGTTTTTTTAACCCAGAGTAGCCTTCTAGATGTCTAGAACTCCTTCATAAGTTTTTCTTACATGTTTAATGACTATTATTCATGTATTTTTTTGTGAAATTTGTTTTTTCCAATTTTATTCAGACTATAACAACACTAACTTTGGAGTAAAAGTCTTCTCTCAAGCACCAAAATGTATTGCATTTGTAGTAATAGATATAAGTGATTAATGAACTATTGCAGTACTAGCTCTTAATTTGGGGGCTCAGTTACTTGTTTTCTGCCAAAATGTTGCCTTGTTATGTTAAATAGAAAATGAGAACGGAATAAAATTCAGCAGAAAGTTCTAAAACATGTTGGTTTCTCTATTGAGAGAGATCCCAGAAGGGAAGAGGAAAAGCTTCACAATAAGGTAAAAGAAACAAATCAGTATGTAGCCTCCTACAGAAGGAATATAAAATGAGAAAGGCTAAAAAGAACAAAATACTAAGAACCTACAAACAGTGTGATTGTCTCAATGACATTTAAAATATATTTCTGAAGCTTCCCAAATAGGGAATTGAAATGTTACCTTGAATTTTAAGCAGAATTTATATTGAGGAAACATAATGATCACAATAAAACTAGTTTAATAATGAATTTGTTCCTTAAACTGCTTGAGATAAGCAATAGCAGAAGTTATTGTTATATTATTATCATGTATTAGTTATAACTATACTGTTACAGAGATATTGTTCTGCCTCCTAATTCATTAGAGATGCTATGTTTGAGTGCCAGTGGAAATAGAAGAGAATTGCTTGTTAAAAGGATGCTAAAATATGGCTTGCCACTCTGTTCCTCCAAAGTTTTAGTGAAATAGTGCTGATCTTGTAGTTTAATGTTGTGAAAAACAGCTGCTTCTGACCTTAACATTTTTATTTTAAAAGATTATGTTTTAAGCTTTCAAAGCCATAAACTAAGCCTTTTAAATAAAAACCTAAAAGGTTAAGGTGCAGATCTTCATCTTTTATAAACTGTCATCTCTCCAGAGAAGTCATCAAATAGATTAAGTCTTCAAAATGTCAGTCAGTCATGCTTTTTGTTTGTGGCTGGAAATGACCTAATCATTTTTATTTTAGCAATGTATAGAGACTGTCTTCCAATTGCCTTCCTTGTGTACTCGGTGCTCTTAGCAAGTAAGCATAATTTTAAAATACCAGTGTGCAAGGTGGATTTGAGAGAGATTTTGGAAATTAAGAAGGCTGTTTTGAAAAGGCCATGTCCTTGCTGGCTGATGAAAGTGCCCATGAACTGAGGATCAAGTACACCTTGGCTGCTTTGCACCCTGGCCAGTGGTGTGCAATGCTTTCCCAGGTTGGCTCAGGTCCAGAGCAGGCAGCTGACCCTCTTTTATAGTACATCTGTCTCTGGATGGAGAGAGAAAGAAATTTGTGGAGGTGATCATTTTCCAATCCTAAAAAAGTAAATTAAAAGACTTTTTCCTAAAGGTTTTTTCCCTTTAATTTCAATCCTGTATTTACGGGGGTAAGGGAGCTAAGCTGTTAGTTGTTCACAGTGCAATGAAATACCGGCGTGATGCAGACATCACTTGGAAATTGCAGCCTACAACAAGCTCCTGCTACACTGACTTTTTTTTTTTAACACCTTAATCAGTGATATAGATTTGCTGCAGACCTCACTCCAGCTAATTCACTTTGCATCAGTGAAGAGTTTGGT
Organism: Antrostomus carolinensis; assembly: GCF_000700745.2. Taxonomy (NCBI): domain Eukaryota; kingdom Metazoa; phylum Chordata; class Aves; order Caprimulgiformes; family Caprimulgidae; genus Antrostomus; species Antrostomus carolinensis. The sequence goes on from NW_010327961.1 coordinate 60,956, forward strand.
CAGCACCATTGAAGGTGCAAGTCGTGTGCTGTTGTCGGTGTATAGCGCAGCTTTCACCATCATCCAGGTGTGCCCAGCATTACACATAAGTATCCATATGTTCTAATAGCTGTTTGTAGCTCTTGTTCCAACAAGCAACATAACGATAACATTAAGTCCCTATATTTGAGGAAGGCTGAAAAGTTTAGAGAAATATTGACATTAAAATCAACAAAAATACAGGAAAATAGATGAATTTCCTTCGGGATTTTACAACGTTTGTTTGTTTTCCCGCTGTAATTGAAACTGATCTCTTCTACAAATCTGTTGTGCTTTAACTGAGATATATTTGTAAATCTTGCTCCATAAAGTCAGACAAGAATGTTGGCTCGTAAATAAGTCTGACAGCTCTGTGAATGTCCATACCATAATCCTACACCAGGAGGCAGATCTATGTTAATTACAGTTTTATAAGCATTTAATAATCATCTGAGTTCATATAAAAGTAGCCACTCAAGTGTATTTAATTTCTGTAGGAATATATTTAAAATTAGAACTACTTGCAGTGCCATTCACATACCACTAATCTTAGAGTCTAACTTGGCAACAGAGGGTCTTCAAAGAAGGAGAGGACATGGATCATTATTGCAGCTGAATTCAATCCTAACACTGAACAGCTTGGGGCATGTGAGACTTCACAACTTAACCAGGTAGTCTTGATCTGTTCCAGGCTGGTACACCTACAGCAAAAGCACCTGGAGCAAAGGAAAATGCCACCGGGGATTCATTAGGTGTCATTTTCCTTCTGAAGCAGGGTGATTAACTGATTAACTGCATGTTATGGTGATGTGCTGCTGGAGGCAGGATGGGGAAGGGGCAGGAAGAGAAGCTTTAGTGATACTGTTAGCTTCCAGGTTTGATCAAGCTCTTTACTTCTTATAATGAAAGATTTAATGGTGGGGTTTTTGTGTTTTTCTCTGTGGTCCTTTAATATTGTGTTTCAATAATTTATTTTTTTCATAATAAATTGTACCATTAAAAAAAAAAAATAGTACTGAAATACACTAAGCCATGTTGTAATATTCTGTCCTGCTTTTGCCACTTAGCTTTACTTTGCTAGAGGGCATGTCAGCTATTGTATATATTACAGACTTGTTAGGGAGGGAACATTAGACAGCAAGTCATCCTTAACCTTAAACTGTAATTATGGGTGCACAGTGTACATGTACAGTCCTGCTCTGCAAGTGGTTCAGCCAAGCCCTCTGCTCACCCAAAGCCTGCTGGACCCTGGAAGGGTTGTACATTATTGATGCCCACGTTGGTCAGTTTGTTCTACCAGAACTATTGTGGTTTTTATTTGTAGTTTTGCAATAAATACACAGTAATGCTTTTCAAGCCCAGTAAGGAATTAGACTGGTAGTGCAAGAGTGCCTAAAAGAATTACACCCTTTGATAGAATCATAGAAAGGTTGAGGTTGGACGGGACCTTAAAAATCATCTTGTTCCAATTCACTCAGTTCTGTTTAACTCCAGTAAAGTTTCCAGCCTCTCTTACTAGTCCTAACTACTTACACATTACCAAGGTTGTGTGTAATGTTGCCTGTATCTTCTGCTCCTCTTTTACATACAGATAGTGTTGGATAGTGGATGCTACAGGAGAGTAAAAGAAGGTCAGGCTTCATAATTAGCTTTTTTAAGTAGTGCTTGCTCATGTTAAAGGCAGACCCAGCTTCCCTTTGCAGATAACACCAGCGTCCTGTTCTACGAAACAAAAACTCCCCAGAAACTCCCAAAAGAGAATTCAAAGCTCTTAACTGGTTTTATATATTTATGTCTACATATATTTTAAATGCTGTGTTTTAAATTGGGGAAGGAGTTGATGTGTTTCTGTTTCTCGACTTTAATGAATGACAAATGTAATGAATTGGTATCAAAGAGGGGAGGTTTTGCTTTCTTTTCAAATTGAAGGAATGAATCACAGTATAGAAAATGATACAGGAGATCTTTTGGTCAATGCATTGTTCTGCTACAAATTCAAAACCACAATGCAGTTTTCCATTCTTCAGTTCTTCTTGCCACCTTGGTATTATGAAGAGCTGATGATATCTGGGATTTACTTACCTGTCCAAAGGAAGAATAAAATGGTTGGGCCTTGAAGGGAATGGTTAGTTTGGAGAAATCTGCTTTGAGCTCTGAGATGAAAGAGCATGCTTTCTGAACTGCATATGTATAGAGGAGATGAAAGAGATTTCTTTCTCATAGACCTGTGTGTTTTACAAGGTTTTTTGTTTTTTTTTTTAAAAAAAAAAAGAAAAGGGAGTGGAAAGGTGATGAACTGGCCCAAAATATAGTGGGGTGCATGTGATATCCTGCATAAAGATATTATCTAACTTGAAGAAATAATTCAGTTCTGAATTGAAAAATTTAAATTTACCTTCTTATTTTCTTTTCCTGTTAACACTGTTTTTACTAAACATTGAAAAACACTTACAACTAAAAAAAACCTAACCAACAAAACACCAGCCAAAAAACTGCCAATCCATTTTAAAAAAGAATATCTGTACAATTTAGGGCACATTTCTTCTTTTTCTTATTAGTTTAGAAGGTAGATGAACATATCAATTTTTTTTTAAAAAAAAGGTGTCAAGCATCTGTAAAAAGCTAGTGTATTTTATATATATATATATATATATATGTATTTAAGTGAAAGATATGGATTAGTGTCTTGGCTTTACATTTGAAGCACCCCAAAAGAAGGGCAAAACAATCATTACATGTGAAGCTGTGATTTGCAATTTCTGTTTAATTTTCCTGGCATAATCCTTCTGTTTTTCAGATGCATTTTAAAACACTTTCTGCTTGATCAATAGGAGCATTGATTTAACAATTGAAATCAGTGTCAGCTTTGTTATTGACTCGGAGAAGACCAGAATTTCCTTCTCTGAGTTTATTGGTGCATGGACAGTGCAGCACATGGCTCAGGGCTGAGACATCTGGACTTGAGGAACAGGACTATTAGGATGGACACAGTGAACCAGGATGCATTTTCTGGGTACACAGACTTGCTATGTTCTGCGGTAACACAGCTTTGATAACAGTATTTAAAAGGTGCTGTATGCAAAGTGTGTGTACCTGAGAGCATATTCCTAGTGGGAATGGTGGTTAGAAATGGTAGAGTGACGTTCTGCCTCGTAAAGAATCTACTTCTGACGGTCTCAGTTTCTGTTGAGTTTATTCTAACTAGTAAATCTATTCCTCAGTGTTTTGGGTTTTTTTTAAATGGAAGGTCTTGAATTTTACTTTATTTAACTCGCTCAAAGGTTTTGTTCTTGAATAGAGGCTCATGATACAGACTTACCTGGATCATTCTTCCTAAATGACGTTTGGAATTTTCATTAGTGAATTTTCCATGAGGTGATATTTGTCTCTGCTGCTTCAAGCTTATCAGTGAGCAACAGCAGCTTGGAAAGACCTTGTTTTGCAATTTACTATTGCGCAAAGAGAACCGTTCTGGTCAAAGTTGGCTCAATGTCACTGAAATGCCAACATTTTAGTATTGACAGAGAACGTCAGAACTGTACTTTGTGTGTGTCAGTGGAATCCTGTAAGCACAGCTCAGTGTGTGTACTTGCAACTGAGATCCACTGGGTAGTCATATGAACAGTGATAATAAAACAAACAAACAAAAAAATTAAAAACTATCTGCTTGAAAAAGCTGGGGGAATTTTCTTTTTGTTGTTTTTTTTGTTTGTTTGTATGAGGAGGAGGCTGAAGAAAGGGTTAGGAAGGTGAGGAAGAGAAAAGCAAACTGTTCTAATTACTCATCACACAAATGTTTGAGTTGAGCTGTCCAAATTAAAACAGTGTTCCTTTAGGTGACGGTAGGAGGGAATTGTTTTCTGCACAGACTCTGGATGTGAAGGTCTATTCTTTGTTTTAATTTGATGTGTTTTTCATGCTTCCTTTCCACACATATATCCAGTGCTTGCTCTTTCAGCTTTGAGTCTACCCCTATCTAGAGAGATCAGTTCTAAGAAGACCCCTCAGAGCATTGAATCCACTACTTGTTACTGATGAGAACCTGCTACCAAAATACCTGCATGCAAATATCTCTTAATTTACTTATTTTCTTCTCTTTAAGGGAAAGGTTTAGAATTTGGCATTTGTTGTGGTTTTGCTCTTTGCCAAAAATGTTTCCAAATCATCTTGTGTCAATGATGTGAAGATCACTGGCCAAAGCAGGTCAGCTCAGCCATGTAAGCAGAGAAACTCAATGACCACCCTTGCCTGGATCCTTACATCAGGCTTAATTTTTGTTTCTTTTCCATTTTGTTTGTTTCTTTTCCATTTTGTTTGTTTTTTTTCCATTTTGTTTGTTTCTTTTCATTGCTCATTAGAAACTGAGGTGACTGTTCTTGTATTGATTGGAAGTTTCCTAGTCATCTGCCACAAGTCTCTGTTGGAGGTGAGTTACTGGGCTATGTGGACCTATAGCCTGAGCCAGTGTGGCTCTTCTTAAGTTCCTTTTGCTTTTTTTGCAGTTGCCCACTAGGCAGAAACTTCTCCGTGATCTAATTAGACATTGGAACAAAAAGTGTTCACACAAAACCTTTATCATAATGTCAACGTACCTTGCCAGTTCCACTGCCGTTATTTCTGTAGAGAAAAGAGCTGCTTCGGAGTTAGTTACACATCAGTTGTCTGTTAAAGAAGTTTTAAGATGTTGGTATCTGTGCGCCCTTTCTCCAAGAGGGGGATTGAAAGAGCAATTTAAAGCCATGGCGGCCAATAATAATATTCAAGGGACTAGTAAAAGAGGCTTTTCTTTGTAAACAAAACAAAACCCTGTGGGCAGTCCCAAGCGTGTATCCAATTACTTCTCTTCTTGTCCATCTACCTTTTGTTATATGAATATTTTTCACAGTATGAATGGCTTAAGACCTATATAGATGCTTGCTGCAGATCATCAAATTGATATTACTTTTCTTTAAAGTTTAAAAAAAAAAGTGATAACAGTTTGATAATAGGGGCACTACTGTTTCAGTTGCTGTACAGCGACCACTGTGCAACACAAAAGAGGCAAGGCAGATATCTACAGCAATTATTTCAGCTGTAACAATCATAAACTGCTGGACAATTTAGTAGGTTTCAGATGGAAATTCAGGATATTTTATAAATGTCATCTTATGAGCTCTGTGAAGTGAACAGAAATGCTAGCTGCTAACCAGAAAAGGTGTAAAAATCTTAAACACCTGGAGATAAATACTCACATCTGCTTTTTGCACACCTTTATCACTTTAGCTAATGTAAAGGTATTTCAGTAACATATGCAGTTGACTTTATTTGCTATATAAAATTGTATTAATAAACTCAGCTGTGCAGGGCTCCAGCCAAGGCTGCTTTAGGAGTAGGTGTGTTTGGGTGGAAGGAGGTGGGTTTATTTCAGTCTGTCTTTACCCTTCTGGGAAGCTTCAAATTTTGTTGATGGTTAATGACTCCACATAAAAAACACCCACTTTGTCCACACTCATGGGTTTTTCTTCTCTCACTTTACAATGTCTTCCTCTTTGGGCTCAAACAATTGTTTCTTCAGATTTCTCACAGCAGCATTATTGAATAAAAGGTGGGTGGGACACTTTTATTTTCCTTGGTAGAAAATAAAGTGGAAAAACTTTAGTCAAAGCATAATTTCATAATTGTTTTATAGTCTGGAACATAGAAATGCACTCAGAATCTGGCAAAAAAAGGGCATGATATGATTTCAAAGCATTTTAAATATTAAATATAGAAGGGAAACTTAAGGTGGCAAATACTGGTAGAGTACACACTGGACACCTTTGAGGCTACATGTTATTAATTTTTTTATACCCCTACCATGTGGAAGAGAAGTAGGAAAATAAGGATAATGTTATGCAAGGTGGACTAACCTAAGTTAAGTCTTTTACTAACAACTTTCATATAAGTTCAAATAATTAATGTCCATCTTTTCTCCTCTCCCTTCTATTTTATCACAAACCAGGGAGGATATTGTAAAGAAAGTGACTTTAATAAGAACATTTCTTAATAAAGATTAATCTTTTTCTTTTTTTTTTTTTTTTTTTTTTTTTCTTTACAGTAATACCCAAATTTGAGTAATTTCTAAGTACTTTTGCATCCTTAGGCAGAATTTTGCATTCTGCTGCTGCAGTACTTTGTGTCCAGTGTTTTGGTTCATATTTTCTTCCGTAAAACATATCCCAACCTTGCTTGTAAAGGACAGTAAATCTCTCAATAAATCTTTCATGGGTTAAGAAGTTTATAAATTCTAGTGACTTCTGAATGATGGATTCTTTGTCTTAAATGGAATATTTTAATGGATTTTTAATACACGTATAAACATACAAATTAATATTACATGTTGCAGGGAGGTGAAATCTTATTAGGAGCAAATTCTAAAGGGATTGTGCTTCACAAAATGAAAAATTAAAAAAAAAATAAATCCACTGATATTAATAGAAAAGTGGCTGTGCTATGTGCAGTATTTCCTGCTTCTCTACATTAAATGTATCCATTTAAGGTATTTCTAAGTGCTTCATCACCACAATATTAAAATGCCAAACCTTTTCCCTAACATGTCATTAAATATACGTGAGAGGAATAACAATTCACATTAAAGTTGTTATTTGCAAAGAAATACTATCCATAGGAGTTTCTTTATGTTCATTTTATCTTGTCAAGCTCTATGTTTGCATGTAATTCACCTTTCCAGTGTTAAGAAATAAGTTCTCAGTGCAGATATAAAATAAAACCTTACAAGAAAAAAAATAAAAGAAAAAAAAAAAAGCCTGTTAATCTAAAAGCTTTTTATAAGAGTGATATTTGTGTGCACACCACACGGGTCAGTGCACCTGATACACAGTACAGGTATGGAACTGCACGCAATATGTAGCGCTCTGCAGGGATGTTGAAAATTGACAAGGGATTTCAACGCTAAATTTAGACCCAGCAAACTCAGCCAAACCGTTACAACTTAAGTTATTAAGTGTAATCAAATGGTCTGTACTGTAGGTGCTAATTCATGGGGAAAAACTAGATATCACTTAATGGGATTGAACCAATTGGACCAGATGATCTCTTCAGATCCCTTCCAGCCTTGGCTGTTTGGTGATAAATAAGAGACAGAAAAGGGTGTTTAAGAAAAGAGATTGTCAAAGGAGACTGTTTTTTCTTGGGGCGGGGTTAGTTTTCATGTACAAAAAAAATTGTGGGATAGAAGTAAATCAGCTTCTTTTTTTTTAAATATTTAGGAAATTGTCAGTCTATTCATTACACTCTGTGTGATGAGCTGGGAATTTTGGATTTTAAGAAGAACAGCAGCAGCCAAAAATAAACCCTTAAAAAAGGAAAAAAAAAAAAAACAACCCTTAAATTTTATGAGGTAATTCTGGAAATTGGAAAAGTAAATATGAGAGTGAGAGGAAAAACTTGTCAAAATTCAATTTAAGTAGGAAAAAGCATGAGATGCAGAATAATTTTCAACTTGTTTTCCTTGTCTTTCCTATTAAACCAAAGGACAATGAGCAAAGTGGAAATTAATATAAAATAATGAATAATGAATTTTATATTAATGTATATAAGTCGTTATCATAGAAATTTCAGTTGGAAAATGACCTCTAAATGTTGTAGTTTTGTAAAATCATTTTTTAATATGAGTCTAACATAGCCTAACATGCTCTCAGTGAAAACCTTTAGATAACTGCACTTCTTACTGATCATCTACTTTTGATCAACTCATACACAAGTTTTATTGTAAAGGGGTGGGGGGGGGGGAAACTCAAACAAACCAAGTCAAACAAAAAACATATGATCCAAAAAATTTTGTGGTTTATGGTGCACAAAAGTAGTAGGTACTCACCCAGGTCTCTGATTGCACATACCTCACATATAAGGGTTTTCTCTGTCTGTCTGCCCTCCTGTGTGGTACAACCCCACACCATTAGGCTGTTTTCACCAGTGGGTTTTCCCATTAAACTGAAACCCATTTATAGTCCGTAAATTACAGTAGAAGGGCTGGTGTATGATCCTTGTACGAAGTTTATTTCTGGGCCCAGTGGGGATACATACAACAGAAGAAAATATAGCTATTAAATGGTTTTATTCAAGACACGATTATGCCAGCTTAAATTTGTCTCTCAAGGAAAAAACCACTTAAAGGTCATTTACTGACTGAAAAGTGTATGATGGTAAGTACAATCCGTAATGCATAATTTTTCCTCTTAGGCTCAGTTGAGTTCTAAGCAATTTTCTCTCTCTGCTGTATAACACAGGATACAATACAAGTATGCTACAAATATATATATTAATCCAAAACATGTATATGCTGTCTGGGCTTGTTCTTAGTGCAGGACCAGATACTTCAAATACTTGATATAACTTTTACATGTACAGCCCTAGAACAAGAACCTTCAGGTTTCAAAGTCAAACAGTAAAGTTGGGAAAAGGTCACAATTAAGGCAGCCGTGCAATTTTCTTGTGGTTTCTGTGTACGCATTGCCGTGGTCATTAATTACATAATCATTTACTGTAAACCTTTCTATGAAACCTTAGCATTCATCACCGCACAGGGAAGAAAGCATTTGCTAAATGGGAACAGCTAAATGATTCTTCATTAAGTTCATCATTAAGTAGTGCCTATATGCTGTACTCTTTACACACCATCGAAATTCTGCACTTTATACAGAATTGTTAATTTCCCTCCTGAGATTTCCTTGGCATTTATCACCACAATCTGAAGGATTCACCATATTTTATGAAATTAGCTTGACAATAGTTTGTTGTTTGTCTTCACCTTGCAAAAGTGTTTTTCCCCCTCCCCAGGACAGTGGTTATGTGACTGCCTGTTATTTACAGCTTGCATAACACCAAATATCGGCAGCAAGGATGAACCCAATTTTCTCATTCTTTGCACTGCATTAGTGGGCAAGCAAATGTGCTTAATTGTGTGGTTTTATCTGAGCTAATAGAGGCTGTGCTAGGCTGTTAGACATGCTTAATACCAGTTCTGTCCACACCAGGGGTCTTTGAAGACCCCATTGCCTGGATGGTGGTTGGTGATACTCCATGTCTTCAGAGATACTGGGAAGGGTAGCATTTAACTTTTTTTTTTTTCATCTGTGTCTTAGGAGATAAAGGGAAGATTGGTAATTAATTAATTAATTAATTAAATCATTTTTCCTCCTTTCTCCCTTACTCTTTCATGTCTATGGTGCACTTGTTGCTATTCTGGTGTTTTATGAATACTATTTTAAGATTGATTAATTTATTTCTTTTGTGTGCTAATGTATGTAGTGTATCAAATTAACATGCATCCTATTAAAATCCCTTAAAATGAAATCGTTTCACTTTATCTTTGAACTTTGATATGTCAAAAACATTTTTAAAAATGCACGAATCTGAATGAATTCTTCCCCCTTGACCAAGTCTGGTTTCATGCTGAAATCTGAATACTGTACACTAGAGCTATACACAGATTCTTTTGACAGCCTGAGTACATTTCCAGATGGTGTGTAATCACCATTCCTTTTTAAATCTGTTTTTATAATGGTGGTAATTAAGAATTATTTTGTAGGACTGAGTAGTCTGTACACCCAGATTCAAAATGGTCAAGAAAGTAGTTGGCAACAAAAGGCAGAGCTAAAATTTATTTCAATATGATAGGGTTATGAGTACACCCTACTTTTAAACTAACTGGTTTTGTGCTAATTGTTGCACGTGGGAACTGAATAGTTCAACTTTGTGTGTTTTCTATGACACAGAAAAGGGGAAGAGATAATATTTTCCTGGTTTAGTAGATTCTTGATCAGATCAAGCTCCCTAACTGTGAAATGTTGCTTTCAAAATTAAAACCTCTTTATATATGCACACTGTACAGTGCAATGCATGCAAAAGTCATTAAAATAACTGAGAGTAATAGTCAGATTCTTCTGCAAATGAGGTACATGAATATATGCTTAATATATGTGAAAGACAAGTGGCTGAACTTTTTCTCAGGCTTTTTAAGTATTTATGCCAAACATATTTATTCAGAATCACAGTTATTAGTTATAAAGCTGCAATTAGCCACTGTGTTTAATTGCACACCATTATTTTCAGTTACTTACCTAATTAAAGTAGTTAACTTGTATGCATAAAACTAATGACAAAATACTGTGAAATGGATGGCTGTTGTGGCTATTGTTGGTTTGCAGCAGCAAGCCCTGCGCACAGTAACTTATATCCTGGTTGTTCTGGAAGAAACTTCAGTCATTTAAAAGTCACAGTACTGGGGTTGTGGCAGGTGGAGGGAGATGACTTAAACACCTCATTTTTAGTCTAGGTACTTTAATCATTTCAACAGGTCTTTAAAGATTAAAAAAAAGAGTTCTTTTAATCAAAAATTCACAATTTCACAGGTGCACTTCTGTCCTTTGCTATAGTTTATTCCCAGTGACCCTTGTAATCTTTGTAGTTTTCAATATAGCATGATTTCTTCTGCTTTTCATTGAATTTATAAAATCTTATTGGTTGATAATTGTTTCCCAAGTATTTAGCTGAAGAATTATCCCCTAAAAATGGGTTGGATATGTTCTAATAGATCATGCTATTTCTGTTCTCTGATTAGACAAACATACAGGTAACATCGACACGTGTAATATCCTGGTCAAACTGTAACTGCTTCTGCAGTGTCCAAATTGCCCAATCAACCAGGGGAAAAAGCTGTAAAATCCACTCATGCAAACCCAAACGTGATGGAAATGCAGCTCAGCTGATGCAAGTGCGTTAGGAAATTGAAGGAAAAAATAATGTTTTTGCTCTTTTAGTACCGATCATTTAGCTCTAGTCATAGCTGTGGTGTCAAGAACTGTCTTTGTAATTTGTATATCCACTTTGGAGTGCTTATGAAGAACTATATGCATTAGTGATATGTACAGCCCGTGTCCTGGAAAGCCACCAGTTGCCACAGCACTAGTGCTGCAAAAAAAGTATATTTAATAATTTCACTGGGAAATGGTTCATACATTGATCTGATATACATACAGTTCTGATCTTTGAGAAGCCTTAATGGGATTAAAGGGAAAACACGTTTATTATTTATAAGACTGTGAAAAATTTCACATCCTACACCGTAAGAGGAGGGAGAGCCTGAGTTGTTTTTAAAAAACCTCTAAATCTGGCTTGAGTGCAACTGTTAATGGAGAGTCTCTAGAGGGCAGGGGATGAGTGTGACTGGTTTGGGTGCCCAGGTTTTGGAATAGGTTTATTAATAATAACCTCTGCACAATTAGAAAATCTGTAGGAACCAATAAAGAAGGCTAAGCTAGAAAAAGTGTTTGAGGCAGTAATGTTGTTCACTAAGTGCACTTATATTTTCTTTCACAAAGTTGGAGTTGGATGCTTTGCCAATATACCTTCATGGTTACAGCAGTTTCCACAGTAGGATCGCAAATGGAATCACTCGGTCACTCTTGCCTGCGACCTTCTTTCAGGTTGAATTGTGAGGGAGATGTGAAAGGAGGAGGAAGGAGAAAATGAATAGGAAGGGTATGCGTTGTCTTCAACATGGGGTTTCTAGAAATGTTCTGTCTGCTCTTAATACTTTAAAAAAATTCTGCTGTGAGTTAAACACTTATTAAAGGTGATAAATCTAGTAATAAAAACAAGCTAAAAAACTCCATTGTGAACCCAACAGTGCTTTTGGCATAATAAATATAAATCTATCCCAAAGTTACTTTTCAGGTACTTTTGTCTTTTTGTAGAATTTATCTGGTGAAAACTATTTTGTTGACTTTCAACGTTCTTTGTTGGAGAGTTTCTAGCCTTCTGTTCACTAGGCTTCAATCCACTGTGAAAGGCAAGAAAAGGTGTAGAAAAGACACACAAACAAATAGGAGCAAACAGTCTGCAGCATGCCTGAAATCCATCCATAAGAAAATAATTCCATTTGCTTAAATAAATATAATCCCAGTTTGGCCTTGGCACCTACAGTGCTTTTATCAGTTAACATCGAGTGTTGAATTTAACAAAGCGCCTGATGAAGTATGAAGGACCTCTTCTAGTATTAAGAAAAGACTAACTTCTGTCTCTTGAATTTCCTTTTAAGGAAGTTCTGGCTGAATATGCTTTCTGCTTTGAAGAAAATTAACAGTTCTAGACATGTTTGTTCAGATGCACCAGAATACAAGATGCATCAAAACTGTATTTTTCAGGGAGTACAAATTTTAAATGAAATTACCTATCAAAACTGTACTGATCTGTTAAATCTTGGACCTCATAAACATCAACATTGAAATTGCTTGAGAAAGCATAATTTATTCTATTGATGGCTGTTTATATAGAATAACATAATCCATAAATTACAGTATCACCCAGTCTTTTTCCTCGTTTTCTAACTCAGTATTACACTCTAAACTACATTTAGCAGTAAGTGTGTTTATAAAGTGGTTTGTTTTCCCAGAAGTTAATGTGAGTGGATGATCTGAGCCTAATTTATTAGTAAGATCCACCGATAAAGCATAAATTATTCTTGAACTCTGAATCACTTTGCAACTGGGACTATCATCAGAAGATTTCTCTTCTGACATACAGTTCTGGGGGTTTTTTATGATTTTGACTTTGGGCTTTTCAGATTAAGTGTGTCTGGTGAATGGTGCAGACTCTTTGATTCTCCTTTCCCCAAGAAGGAAATAAATTATTTATTATGTTTTTTTGGTAGGTGAGCATGTTTTCTTTGTTGTGCTTGGTGTATCTTACAGTGCTTCCAATCCACCAATGATATTTTAATAAGTAAATATTGATAAGTTGGGTGATCTTAATAAGGACAATTGGAATTTATTTCTCTTTTTGAAGCAGCGGGTAGAAGGTAGATGTTGAAATTATATTAAATATGTGTTATATGTAGAGGATTTTGTATAATCAGTTAAGGAATGGGGATTATAGTTACATCTGAAGCAGAAGATATATGTAAATAACAAATGTTATAACAGTATTGTCAGTGGTCAGCTTTATTTCTGAATACTTGCACTCTGTAGATTAATTTTCAAGTATGTAATACTCCTTGAAAGAGGATAAGATAATATGCTTTCAAAATAAGCTGTTGAACATAAAAGAGAAAACAGCAAAGAAATATTTACATTGAAACTTTGAGAAATGTATAAATTTGTGCACAATCCTTATCTGATAATCTATTGTGATTCTCAGGACAAGTAGATTACTTAGAGTCCAAAATTGAATAGATTTTCAGGCCTTTATTAAAAACAAAATGCCTGCCATACCTACTCTGCCGGACTGGTATAACTCCTTACACAATTCAGTGTATTTTGTGTAAAAGTTGAATCACTAAAATTGAGTCCTGAATTAATTAGTCTGCCTAATCTTGTCTCTGCTTTATCTGTATGTATGCTCCATAACTGGTATGTTAAAAAAAAAACCCAACAAAATCACATTGTCATCTAAATATTCAGACCCTGATCCCGAAAAGACCTATGAATGTGTTTAATTTTAGTAACATGAGGGTCCCAATGGCCCTTTAGTTGTCTAATGAAGTGCTCAAAGGTAAGCAAGCATGCGTAATAATCTTTGTTATAAACTGGGTGGAAAGAAGTCATAAAAATGGCACTTGTGTCCAAGAGAGTGAAGCGTCTCTTCAAATTGCTATACCAGAAGGGGTAAATTTAGCAGAAAATAAGTTACAGTCATGATTAGGGAATGGCTGCAGACTTAATTAGCTTGTTTTTAATGTTTCATATATATCAGAAAACACTTTCAATGTCATATTACAAAAGAAAATATGAATAAGGGAAGAAATCAGCTAGTGAACGGGCTTTTTTAGAGTGTTTTTAGAGTTTTAAATCAAGGAGGGACCCATTGCTCATAAATTGTAGACATTTTCGCATAGAACACTTGTCTAAGAAAAAAGTCATTAAAAACTTGTACTGAATGTATAATGAATTTTATGGCAATTTGTAAGTAAATCTGTCAATTAGTCTGTGTAGAAATTAATTTTAAACTGTAATCTTTAAAGAAATCTAGAATGTGTGTCAGTTTCTCCTTTGTCCTGGGAGATCCTTCATAGATTAACAGACACTTTGCACTTTCTATGTGGCTGAAAATGAAAAGTTGTGAATGGACTACAATGGAAAGCGCTAATTACTAATCAAGATAATTTATTTGCAATTGTCCTTAATTGAGGACTGCCCCAGTTTAGCAGGGCAAGGAGGAGTCAGCCAGTGAGTCTTCTGTGCAGAGATCCTTAAACATGGTCACTTTGAATATGCAGCTGGATGGTGGAAGCTCTTTCCATCTGATAAGCTGGTCAGGCTGCCCAGAGATGGTGTGGAGTCTCCTTCTTTGGAGATGTTCCAAACCCCCCCAGATGCAGTCTTGTGTGACCTGCTGTAGGTGACCCTGCTTTCACAGGCGGGGTTGGACTGGATGATCTCCTGAGGTCCTTTCCAACTGCCACCATTCTGTGCGATCTTGACCCTACTCAAGAATGAAACCATCTGTCTGGAAATACCACCTTCTGGGAGAGCCCTATTTAGTGTTCATAGATGTTCTTAACTTCTCTTCAGCTAATTAAATGGCTAGACCAAGAACTGCTTAAATTGAGTTATTTTTAGTATTTAAATACCAAAGATGTTACAGTTATGCCACAGACAATCGTTACAACTAAACTGAGAGATAAAGTAACTTTTTAGAAAAATTCCAACATTTCTTATATGTAGAAGAGAGGTTACTGTAGCAATATGGGGGGAAAAAAGGAGAGAATGTATTTTAAATATAAATTAATCTGTTGCAGACTGATAAACTTTCAAGCCACTAGGATGTATTTATTTGTTTCTAGCATGCAGCTGCTATAGAGAGGAGGTGGGTCAGCATCTCAGCTATCTCTTTTTATACTTGAATTTTCTTCTAATATTATCCAAGTTTTGAATTTCCTGAGATCTTTTCCCGTGTAAAAGACTTGAACAACTGAACCATTGTTCTGTAGTAAATTTACAAGAGATGTCTTCTGTTCAGAGCCAAACCCAACTAATGGCTATTTAAATCAGCATCAATGTACAGCGCTTCATTTACTGTTCTAATTCAAAACTGGTTTGAGTGCTGAGAGTGATGAATGGAGGCAGGCAACTGTTTCTGCTCACCCCAGATCTTCTTAAAGTGTCGGTAAAACACATGCAGACTATACATCGCTTAATATTTCAGTTCATATAGCAGTAAAACAGTAAATAATTTCTATATATGTTTACCTAGTCTGGTTTTCTTTGAGTTTAGTTACTGTGTTCTTGTCTTCTACTTATCTAATCATCTATTCTGTGCAGCTGCTCTGCCATCCATGAACACGCGTACCATCTGCATAGGCCTTCTTTTCCAAGAGCAAACTACTCCCAAGACTAACTCTGATCAGTTGATGGATTGATAATTGGTTTGCCTCTAAAATGTGTGTTGCCAGGATTCCTTTTGCAGTAGTTGTTTTCTCTAATAAAGGGAAAGGTTATAATGCAAACCATACAGAAATATTACTCTATTTGCACGTAACGTGCTTGTTAATATTGCAGCTGCTCACCTTCCTGCTTGAACTTTAGATCAGCCTCCGAAGTGCCAATCAATCAAAAGTCAGCAATTTGGACTAACTTAGGCAATGTGACCGATTTAGATCAACTCATCTCAAAAGTCTGGGGATAGGAGTAAGGAGAAGATATTGGAGGATTATAGGAATTTAATTAAAATTGTTTAATTGTACACGTAACTTCGGAGTGGCTGCGAAGTTTTGCTGAGCTCCTTTCCTGTTCCCTCTGTAATCATCACTGTATCCTGACCTGGAGTGTTCACCACAATGCAGAGAGTGATGCTGTTAATTCTGAATTTGTAGAAGTGATAACTTAGTGACAGGACTCCCCTAAACACCATTGATAATAGCAACAAATTCTGTAAAGGAAAATGCAGCAAAACCAGTGAGAAATGTTCCCCTTTCCTTTTGGTAACTAAAAACCAAAAGGTAAAATTGTGCTGTAATTTCTTAACGCTGTTTTACTGGAGTGGGGGGAATATACACACAGACACACACGTGTATATTGTTAGTGAGGTTAAGGAAAAAAAATTGTCTGCATGTATATTAATCATATTTTATTAAGATTCTAAACACATTAAAAATGTATCTAGCATGAGGATTTTGCAAATTACATCTCAAGCAGGCATGTGGAATTTTTCAGATGACCTCTGATTAATTCTGTTGCCACCTAGGGTTTTTGTTGGTTTTGTGTCCTTTGCATGTTTTTGTTTGTTTATTTTAGCTTTTTTTTTTTTTTTTTCTAGCATTTGGTGTATTTGGATTGCATTTATAATATCTGCTGACTAGGGAACCAGAGTGGAGAAATCAGCAGTGGCTCTCTAATGATTCAACAAAAAAATTTACATTTCTCAGTGTCACAGTGATCTCTTTTTGTCATCATCACTAAAATTTGTGTGAAGTGCATGTTTTACTGCAATATTTGTATCTTGAGTAATTACTACAGATAGTTGTTTGGGGTTTTTTGGTGGTTGTCTTTTTTTTTTTTCTTTTTCTTTTTGCTTCAGTCAGCAGACATTTTAAATTTCCATATAGCACGCTAACTGTTGGGGCTGACTGGTGTGACACTTGGCTTGCATCAATCAGTCAGATGAAACAGGAATACAAAGTAAGTTTTATTGCTTATATTAGTTATAATCCTCTTTTACTGTAGATATTCAGATATTCTTTAACTTGAGAAAATCAATAACCGTTGGAATATGAGGTTAACAGAGGTCCATTCCATTTAATAACAGTCTTGTTTAGAGTTAATGTTTTTGTTTTCAATAAAAACCAAGAACAGTTTGTAGACGTGGAGTTGACATATGATACTGTGGATCAAAACCTAGGGGGTTTTTGTGTTTACAGATAGTTAAGACACTGTCCTATGAAGTAGGAAGTAAAGATCTGAGTCCTGCATGACTGAGCCAAAAATAGTGGGTTTGATATAGATTCCTCTGAATTATTTATAGAGACTGGATCTTGAGCCTCTTGCAGGTCAGACCAGTCTTTTGACCCGCAGGCTAGGCAGGATTTTCTTTTCTTCTGGTTCTCAAACTTTGTAATAAAGCAC
Organism: Antrostomus carolinensis; assembly: GCF_000700745.2. Lineage (NCBI taxonomy): Eukaryota > Metazoa > Chordata > Aves > Caprimulgiformes > Caprimulgidae > Antrostomus > Antrostomus carolinensis. The sequence continues at coordinate 78,073 of NW_010327961.1, forward strand.
GTTGGTCTCAATAAATGACAGAAGTTGGGATGTTTTTGACTAGATAGAATGTCTGCTTTCAAAATAGCACGTGTGGGTGTTTTCATAGGTTTCATAATACTCAATGCCCCTTAAGTGAGGACACCTCCTGAGCTTCGGGCAACCATTTGAGCTTTGAGGGAAATGTATAACTTGACTAGAACTGGCTGATGTGCAGATCAACCTAGAATCTCTGTCCCAAAGACAGGCGTATGGATTAGCAGTGTCGTTTTTCTTGACAGATACCTGAATTAAAGAGGAGATGTTTGTTAGATGTTAGACCCAGATTCTGTGTCATCGGATTTTTTTAGGTTGTGTACGGTCTCTCTCATTCTTGGAGTTGTCTAAAGGGTGATGCACAAATCGAATTCCTTTAACAGACTGGGTTGGAATCCATCTGGTATCTGCTGCACAATAAAGTGACACCCCTCATAGAAACACAACTCCTAGTTTTGGTGCCAACTGAAGTCTTTATTGACAAGTTAATTGGCTTTAATTTTGAGGGCTAAGCTTAGGAGTTCATTAATTAGCAAGGAGCTGTATAAAGTGGTCACTAAAAAGAAATTTCCCGTTGCAGAAAATTAATGGAGAAATTATATTGTCCTGTCTTTTCATGAGTGAAATGATCTTAGAGAAATACCTCTGGTTTAATTTTCCTGATATCAGGACAGTCAGACTGTGTTTATTTTAACAAAAGCCTACCTGTAATATCAGTGATTATTATTTATGCATGCCTGTATGCATCATTCATAGCAAGAAGCTGTGCAATTCAGCACCTTCCATTTAATTAGTGATTGAAGTCCTTCCTAGAAGTCCTCTAAATTAATTTTGGGTTTGATGTTGCTACAATATGGACTATGTAGTTAGCAACGTTGCTGATCTGTATTCAGCTCTTATTGTTTAAGTGCTTTCATTCATTAGAGACTGACGTAAAGAGATAAAACCTCAGAGACAAAGATCACGGAGATGTTCAGAAAGGGTCTGCTTCTGGTAGTTATCAGATGGGTACCAGGGAGAAGAGAGTTCATTTTCCATTGGATTGGGAGCAATCAGAAACTCAGTGTTTGCTTTGCGCCCGCGTGCTGCTGGGTCCCAAAGCAGCATGGTAACTAGAATAATTAACCTGTGGATAATAAGGGGTGGGGGGGAGTGAAGAACACTGAATAACTATTAATTCTGTTGCAGTTTGTCTGGATTCTATTGTGCATTTAAGTTCTTCATTGTGGGAAGGAGGGAATCAGCTTTCAATTTTAAAAATTTTTTGCAAACAAGTTTTAAAGGAAAAATTTCTGTTTACCACTCTGTTACCAGCAATAACACAAGCAAGTGCAGAATGAAAACAATAGCCATAATGGAGAGCCAAATCTCTCTAAACATAACAAAAGCACTGTTTCCTGTGAATTTGTGTGTCAATAGTTTCTAGCCTGAGAACTGATCATCGAAGAAACTCCCAGGTAATTTTCAAATGTTGAAGACAGTAGAATTTCATAATTCTTTCATTGCTGAAAGCCCTGAGCAGATGTTGTCCCTCTGTCCTGTATTGTGTCGGTGTCCTGTCCCCCCACATCCCCTTCCTTAACTACAGCAGTACTGGATTAAGCAATTAGGACAAAACCCCAAAATTTATGCATTCAATAATCAGTTTCAGATTATTCACTTGACTCTAATAAAAGTCAACTTTCTCATGCCGATGGACAGATAGCTCTCCCTGTGAATCAGCAATGTGTGACTGGGAACCTAATGGCCACTGAACCCAAATACTAGGAAGATGACCCTGCTGTAATGATTCCACCTACACTGAAAAATAAATTGGTTTATGAAGAAGAATAATTGGCTTAGCAGTGGATACGGCATGAAGAGCAAACTGGCATTGCTATTTTCCATTATTTGTTTGAAATTACTGATGCAATTAAATATCACTTACTTTCCCCTGCACTGCCAGAAAACACTGTATAAGAAATAAAAATAATCATAGTCTGGCAAATGAGCTGAAAGTTCTTCCCTCATTATGCTCTCAGCATTATTTGGATCGCAATGCATGTTTGCCACTTAAACACAGTGTTCCATTTCATCTGCCTGCTGATTAATGCTTTTATATGCTGGATACTTATATTCACATGCCACTCACTTGTCCACATCCTGTCATTTTTTTAAAATGAGTTTTAATTTTAGGAAGACCTTATTGTATGAAAACAGTGGTTCATTGTCCACCGAACAGAAATGTGGTTTATTTTTCTCTTATATGAGAATCTACTTTGTAAAATTTATCAGTTCCAAAAGAGATAAAACAATTTGGAATAATTTTCCCCGTAGCAACATCTAAGGTGTTGAGCTCCAAATAGCAGGAAGAGTTGGCTAATAAAGCAAGCTGAGCTTTAAATCAGAGAATAGTTTGGTTGGAAAAAACCGTTATGATCATCTAGTCCAACTGTAAACCCAGCATTGCCAAGTTCACCACTAAAGCGTGTCCCCAAGTACCCCATCTACTTGTCCTTTAAATCCCACCAGGGAGGGGGACTCCACCCCCTCCCTGGGCAGCCTGTTCCAATGCTTGACAACCCTTTCAGTGAAGAAGCTTTTCCTCATACCCAACCTAAACCTCCCCTGGCACAACTTGAGGCCGTTCCCTCTTGTCCCGTCACCTGTTATTTGGGAGAATAACTCTATGGCCTATCCTAACGCTTTAGTTTCACCTCACTGAAGCCAGCTACTTTTATTTTTAGATAACAGCAAGAACTTTCCTCGTTACCTGTGTGGCTTTAATATGACAGAATACTCTATCTGAGCTAAAACTAACCAACATCCATATAACTGCGGAGTAAATTAATCCTTAAAGGAAGCTAGTCATGATACATATCAGAAATTGAGTCATTTCTACTTTATGTCACTACAGAAAGGGAGGATTGGTATATCTGCTCTCTTAACAGTTGCAGCTTTACTTATTTAAACTATTTTTTATTTACATGAGTTATACATAATTCCTAAACTTTTTTTTAAATAATTATTTTCTTTATTACTTCAGTTGATTTTTCATGATTGGGATGATTGGGATTCACTTTCTGTTCTGGTATGTGAACTTACATCAGTTTTGATCTTCACTTCAAGGAAATAAAAATTACTTGGACTTCTGTCTTTCACGTGAAAATGATGCCTGATGCCCTCCTTCATAGGGTTGGAGGGGAAGGGAGAAGTTTAATTTTTTTTTCCCCCCATTACAGAACAATAAAACTTCAGTGTGAATCTGCACCTCTAGAGAGGTGAAGCAGATCTCTGCGTAGCGGCACCTGTGCTCAGTTTGCTTTTAATTTAACCTCATGCAGGGATACTCTTTCAGTGAAGGTCTGAAATGCTTAAATCTATGAAGTATCTCTTGGTCAAACTATATAAAACATCTCCGGACTTACAGTATATGTCATGTGATACACGATTTCTTCTCAATTGAACAGTGAACATATACGCTCATATTTTTGCCTACACAACTCTGCATACTCACCCATAACCTGTATATACCAAGGGATTCTTTAAACTTCACACCATTTGAAATACCTTGAAGCTGCTATTGAAATGTTCTTATTTACACCTGGTGCTCCTAAGTGCACTGGTACTTTTAGTGCAATCACAGGTTATCAAACCAGGATGCCAGGTTGTTTTTTCCTCCTTTCTTGCTTTTGTTTGTATTTTAGCTGTTTACTTGTCTGTTGGTTACCTTTACACACCTTTTACTTATATTTAAAAAAAAAAGAGAGAGAAAAAGAGATATCAGAGCGATTATTTGTAGCAAAGTATAAGTATGGAAGGGAAAAAGTGATCCTTTGATCTCTATAATTTGACCAAGGGGAATAATTCCAGAGCAGTGATCACTTTTGTCTTCATTTAAGCACTGCATTAGCATTTTCTGTATTTTGTCACATCATAAATGTTAATGTACAAGACAAGTCTGGTCATCCATCATCCAGGAAAATGAACAAATCTGAACAGTTTTAGAAAACATTTACCAGGATGTTAAAGGTTCTAACAAGCCTGTTCTAACAGTGAAAGGAGTACAGCCTACAGCTGTATGAGAGGGGCAGGTTAAGGCATGAAAGATGTTCTTGAACTAAAGAGCCATATGTGCAACTGGATAGGAAATTATATTAGGAATTAGATTTTGAACTACTCAAAAAATATATAAAATAGTCTTTTTCATAGAGAATATATAAACAAGGCATCTTAACTGATTTTCTTATTTTATGAGTATAATGGATGTGTGAATGTGCCATATGATGTATTCATGCAATGGCAAAACTCTGATGACTGAGGATTTTCCTTCTAGTCAAATGCTGATTGACTTACATCCCATTTAGACAAATGCATTTTTTAGAAACTTATTTTTCCTTTTAATTCTATAAGTGTAGAGTCTTTGAGACATCTGTTGCTCTTTAGATAAGTTTTCTTTAGAAAAATAAGAACGTAAAGGATCTCTCTTGAAAATTCTACATACCTGTTAGGGAAATCTAAGAAAAACCCACCAACAAACCCCCAAAATACCTCCCCCTACTTCCTCTCTGTGGCATCTTTAACCTTTACGGTTTCTAAAAGCTTCTTATCAAACTTGATATTTTAAAATATATATTCAATGACCTATTCTGTTCTTCTTTGTAATAGATGTAGAAGGAAATTCTTTGTAATTTCCATCTAATGAGACTCATCTAACTGCTTATTGACTGTAATTTGCTATATGTTGTGGTTTAAAACAGATGGGGATGAAAAATAAATGAGCACCTCTGTCATGAAGTTCTTTTGATTTGTTATCAGAGTTTTTATTGATGCCAAATCCTGTGGCAATCCAGAGCTTGGTCAAGAGCAATATATAACATACTTGTGCATGCAGTTCCATGACAGCAGACTGCAATAATGAGCACGGCAGTTGTGGTTAATATTTTATATCAAGAGACTATTATTGTCCCTTGCCTAGCATTCTTGTTACAGTAACCCTGCACTGGGAGATGGAGGAGGGAGCAGGAGACTGCTTCATTCATATTCATATTGGAGATTTTGTCTGTATTCCTTTCCAAATGGTTATGCTTTAATTAAACAGAAAACACTCTAAAGGATCTGGAGGTCAAAATTATCTGTTTTATCAACTGAAGAAGCCAACAGTAGGTTTTATTATACTTTCCTTCTTCAGCTAAATGATTTGTTTCAGGTAGATCATCTTCATTTTGCATATTCTGAAGATAGTGTATGAATAGCTCAATGAAATTTGAGGAAAAGCATTTCATTAAGTAATTAATTTTAAAAATAAAATTCAATTATCATACTGATTTGGGTAGCATACCAGTTTGTGCCCTTGTGAATTAGCACAGCGTATTTTCAGACTCTGACACTGTTTTTTGTTGGGCTAATTTGAGTATGTTGTACAGTTAATAGAAGCCAACAGCAGAATCCTGGCAAAGCTTAGAAGACTTCAAGTTCATGTAAGATCCCTTTAGAGAAGGTTTCAAATTCATCTACATCCACACCTTAGATTTGGGTTGTAGGAAGAGCTTGGAACACCATTCTGCTCTTTCTAATTCTGGTTATGTTATTTACTCTTACCAATCACCTTAACCAGAGTTAGTGTACCCCTTCTAATTCTGGTTATGTTATCTCTTACCAATCACCTTAACCAGAGTTAGTGTAACTTCTATTCAAACTTATGTTTTTCTGTCTCTGATCTTTCCTCTTGTCTCTGAGCCCCAGGATTGCCTCTGAGACCTGACCTTTTCTAACCAAAACCCTTCTGTATGTATAGTAGATTCCTACAATACAACATTAATTTACTCAAATGCAGAACTCTAAATTTTGTATAATTTCAAATTCACCATTATAAATTTTTCCAACACTCCTGCAATTAATTTGGAGCACTCTTACTGAAAAAAAAATATATATATATTAAGTTCTAAATGATATATTATTTAATATTAAGATGAGAGAGAAAAGCCTGATAGCAGTTTAGAATTTCCTCTCAAGGCGGGGCTGTACAATGCCTTATGTTAACTTACTCTTTCAACAAACAGCCTTAGAACTATCTTTCTGCTTAACGCAGCCTGAGGAGTATAAAATCCCCAGATGTCAACTCCTTGATTACAAGGAAGCAATTAGTAATAGAATCTAAATTTATGTTCCTCAAGATGAAGAAATAAAACCCCTATGAGAGTAATTTATGTGGGCTGCATTTCAGAAGAAAGTACACTTTGAACAGCAAAAACCTACTGTGAAAGGTAGTGCAATACCATTAAAGTTGTAACAGATAGTGTTGCTGTACTTTAAAATAAATAAATTAATAAAGCTGTGTTTTTCTTGTTAAAATCACTTCTAAACAACACTATGCTTTGACAGTTTAATTCATTAAATTTTAAATGGAAATATTTTAAACTTTTAGCTGTTTAAAAGGTAAAATGAAACATCTAAGATAACCAAGTCAATACATCTTGAGAAATTCTTGCAACTTAATTGCTAAATTCCATAGATACAAAGGTTAAAATTGCAGGACCAGAGCTCTCTTATGAAAAATCTGGCTTGCTGAAATTAATTCAGTTTCTTATTTCACAAAATGCCATTAAAGCTCTGAGTTTGAAATTAAATATGCTATCATTATCAGGAAAACTAAACAACAACTACACCTTTGACACTACGGATATTAATCTCCCTTTTATCAAGAATGTGTGGAAAGTATTTATGAATTAATAGATGCTCTAAGTGTGGTATGGAAATGAACAGTTTTATGGAGAGATTTATGTTCTTTTTGGTAAGATGCTGCTTGATCCATTGAACTGTATAAATAGGATTTATACTTGATTAAATCCTTCTTATTAAAAGGCTACTCTTTTCTTAACCCCTTATAAACTCCAAATGAATTCCTTTAACGTCTTCTCTTTGACTTACCCTGATAAGAAAGAAATTTGCAAGAAAAGACCAATGTTCAGCTCATTTTGCTAATGCTGTTAAGACTTCAGTTTATTAGGAAGATACTGTGTCCAAGAGCATGCCTTTTTAGTGCACCTCTCCACCCTGGTTATATAATGAGTGGTCTTAAAAAAACCCCTAAACTTTCTACCTGTAAACAGTTTGCTGCGTTTATAATCTTACACTCTCACAACTGTAACAACACTTAATAATTATTAGATGTTCACAGTGTGGTTTTTGTCTTGTTGTGTGCTTGTGTCATCTTTAAACTGAACAACAGGCATCACAAATTCATTTCATGCTTACAGAGTATCTTTTGTGGAAGCAATATGCTCTGGGGATCTTTGGGATCCATTATCTAATGATTTCGTTTCCTATTTCGTATTTGCTATTATCCAGATACAGTATCTGTGTGGGTTGTTGAGGTCTTCTTTCCAGTAGTTTAAGGGTAATAATTGAAGCACTGTAGTGTTTACTTGTCCACATATGTGGACAAGTACTTGTCTGTGGACAATACTTGTCTGGTATACACGACAGATTATGCATCCTGAAACTCTGGTCTTTTGGTAATGTAGTGGGTTTTTTTGTTTGGTTGTTGATTTTTTTGACTGTACTGTTTACTTGTCCACATAGTCCTGTAGACAGATTATGCATCCTGAAACTCTGGCCTTTTGGTAATGTAGCGGTTTTTTTTTGTTTGGTTGTTGGGTTTTTTTGTTTGGTTGTTGATTTTTTTTGTGTTGGTGATGGGAAATACTTAGTGAGTGACATGCTGGCTTTTCGATTTTCTACAACTCATCTACTGTGTGGCATTTTATTAGCTCTTTTTTGTAGCTGATGATGCCATCTCAAGGTCATACACTATGAACTGAATAAAAACCCAGTCAATTGAGTATATTGGGACTGCAGTTACAGCTGAAATTTCAGCGAAGGTAGACAGCCTGATGTCAGCTTATTTGTTCCTATCGAATACTGAAAGCATGCATCATAGCAGTTGTGCAGCTTTGCTACTTCTGTTCTCTTTCTAGTGTTCAAGTGGCCTCATAGAGGAGGTGAGGTGTAAGAGGTAAGCCTAAGGAGAGGCTCAAGGAGCTCCCCTCCCATGAAACCTACCAGAAAAGTCAAGCTGAGTGGTGCTTTTAGCTCAAGGGTGCAGGGCTGAGGGGAGAAGCATCATCTGTACTTGTATCATCAGACCTGGCTGACTTCTGGAGAGATATTGGGACTTTCTCATCACCACAAAACAAAAAAGCATGCTCAGGATTGTTTCCTGATATCAGGGAAGAGGATTAAAGCCCAGTTCTCAAAAGAAGGAGAAAAAAAATAAAGCCTGGAGTGCATAGGGGACTGGAAAATCTTCTAAACTCCTTTAAAGCTTAATCTGAGTTACATCCACAGGTATGAAAGTCACACTTCCAGCTACGTTTACAGCACATCCACTTTTATTTTTGCTGAATGATGGGTTGCTTAACAGTAGTTGATCACCACTCCCTGCTCTTTCAGGTTGTCTTCTACAGCTCTTACTTTTTGCTCTTCTCTTCTTGTGTATTTCCTTGCTACTACTTGTCCACTCCTACATCACAAAATTGAACAAAGCTCAAATGAGACCTTGAAAACTTTGTAACAGCAGCTTTTAGATTGTCTTATAACTTTGCCAGAAGAGAGAGAGTCACAGACAATATTTAATTTAATAACTTTGATGACATGAAAACATACAAATATACTTCTCTAGGATCATAAAATGTCCCCAAACTGTGAAAAAGATGCTTTATGAGTAAGGTAAAATTGCACTTTTTATTAATGCTGGAGATTAAATGTTAAAAGACAGACTGGCAACAACTGAATATCGTTTCATGTTATTCTTGCATTATGTATTGAAAAAAAATTAATCTAATTCTACATACACTCAAAGTTGTGATAGTATTCAATGACAGGAAGGTTACATTAAAGATGATATAATCCCTTAGGCATAAATGTAACTATTGTGCAAAACCTTATGAGAAGAAAACTTTTCTGGAAGCAGCAAACATAATAGGAAGGTTTGTAATTGTTGCAGGTTGCTTATATGGGGCATAAATGCATTTTTCAGTGTCTTCTATTAGTTCTGGTTCTCTGTCACCACAGCCTACATTCTTTCACCTCTTTGAAATATACATTTGCCCACTCCAGGAAAACACTGGTTTTGTTTTGTTTTGTTTTTGTTCTTTTGTGATGATGTAACATATTGCAGAAATCTCCTAAATATAGGCTGTTAAAATTGATAGCAAAATCTCAGTTAATCATTAAATCAAGAGGTTTATCAATCAGTGCTGTGAAGGTTTTTTATTAAATATAGAAAAAAGATCTGAGAACTAATACTATTACTAATAAACTGAAGATTATGTGATTCTGAGTTTCACATTAGTGGAAACAGGTTTGACAGAATACTGTATTCAGTAATATGATGTTTCTTTAAAAATTTATCTTAAAAAATTTTATTTATTATGTGGGTGTCTCAACTTAATCTGTATAAAAGCAGTCATCATAGGGTATTTTCTTTAACATTACGCTCAGTTTTCTCATTTGATTGCATGGTATCAAGTATATGATTGTTGCATAATGCTTTTAATTCAGAAAATGGGAAAAAAAATAAATCTTATGCACTCATAATCCACCAGAAATAGAAGTTAATAGATTGGCTTATCTCTTGGAAAACAGCAGAAGAGGCCTGACACAAGTCAGTTACAGTTAACTTATATTTTCTCCTACTGTTTTCTGACTGAATGTTGGCTAATCTCTTGCTATTTATCTGTACTCAAGGTATCAGACAGAATTTCTGAAGCTGCTGCCATAGTGAATATTGACAAGCTGAAATAGTGTAGTGGTAAAAAAAAAAAGGTAACTTCAAAAGGAGACTTTTACCTCCTGAAAACTACAGGCAGTTCACGCAGTTCACTACTACTGGTAGTCTGTGGCTTGCCCGGAATATTTTTAGCCAAACTTTTTTGTAAGGAAACCATCTTTTACAATAGTTCTTGGCAATTCTCTAATTTTGTGAAATATTTTCCTTAGCAAACATAACTTAAAAAAGATCTGAAATTATATATCATTACCATAACATTAGATTTCTGAACCAAAGGTAATTAGAAGTTCAATTGATGTGTCATCTATTAAGACCATTCAGGATTTCCTGTTTAAATCACCGTGCTTACCAACCTTCAGCCTTTTTTGGGTTGATGCATGTCATATTTCTGCTCTGTTCCAGGTTTTATGGAGATACTTCAGCTGAAAAGGCTCAGCTATGCTTTGTTATGAGGAAAAACCAACACACCAGTTTTGACACGATAAAAGTTTTTTGAGGTTGTTGAAATATTTTGATTTAATCTTAATCAAGTTCTCAAAAATCCAGAAAAGCTAGAATGAAACTTTCCACGCAGCTTCAGTTTAGTGCTCCTGAACAAACCAGGGTGGCTGTGGTCTGTGTGTGTAATGGCTCGATTGCTGAATTTGAAGGATTCAATGAATAAAAGGTTTGTTAGGAGGGAATGAGAAGTTGGGACCAAGGAAAGGAGAGGTTGATGAAGCCATTGCATACAGTTGGTACTGTTAGTGTATGTACATGTCACACAGGACCTCACAGGCAAAAAGTGATTATTTTCTTCCTTCTGTAACTTGTAATTCAAAGTGATTATGGGTTAATTGGGTTTCTAATGTTGAAATTAGGATTATGCTGATAAAGAAAAATGATGAGTGGAAGAGGAACAAGAACAGCAAAGTGCATAATGGAAGATAACGAGGTTATTTGTGTAATTATATTGAAATTTTGCTTTTCTAAAAAGCAAAGTGCAGTAGTGACAGGGTTAGCAGAAGTATCAGGCTGGGTGACAGGTTTAAAGTAGTGTAGTGTTCTCTTGGCACGTGGGATTCTGGTCATCTCCAGATTAGACAGCAAAAAGAAACTGCACAGAAATGCATGTGGGGCAGGGACAAAACTGCTGAGGGAAGTGGAGCTGGCAGAGCAGACACCGCATGCCAACATTTGTTCCTTTTAAAAAGTAATAACACAACACTTTCCCACTAACTGTGAGCATTCAGCTCTTGTTCTTTACATGTCACAGGACTGCAGTGGGACTCCACAATGCACAAGCACGTCCTCAAGCCTTCATTAAAATTTCATTTGGACAGCAGGGCCCCCTATGTCAAAAATGAAGTGGCAGGAAATGGCTCAATAATTGCAGTTGGGGGAGGGAATGCCGTACAGATACATCTTTAATGAAGAGAACTAAATGCAGTCACACTCAAAAGACATTTCCAAATACACAAAAAGCTAACAAGAAAAGTGGCAGCCACAATATGCTTCAGAACACAAGATGCCAGGTATGCATATTGGTAAATACTGTTAGAGAGGTTACAGACAACTGTGCATGCAAAGTAAAAACCTTTTCACTATTAGTTTGTGTATTAGTGTTGGCTAGTTTTAACCAGGGGAAGAGGATGGGGAAAGGGCAAGGTCACAGTTTGAAAATAGCTATGGTTCCATCACAACTAAATGATATATACTGCTAAACTTAAATACAGCTGTGGAGATTTTATTTTCCTTTTCTTTCTTTCTTCCTTCCTTTCTTTCTGGGCAGTTGTTTTCCAGCTTTGTTCCACTGAGTGAATCTAGAGATCTGTGAGCTGCTTCTATCACTGATGAAGTATGTGTTGATCTTCGAGTAGTAGTTCTTTCTGCCAGATTGTAACACAGTCCAGTTCACTCCAAGTCTGCAGAGAGACATCTAGTAAGCTCAGAGAAGAAAAATACTTTCAGTACTCAGAAAGTATTTCAGTGCCAGTTGACTATTTTTTTCATTCAATGTCCGTATTTCCCCTCCATTTCTATTTTTTTCTATGGTATAAATTCAATTTTTAGATCACTCTTTCTGGACACTTAGACTTGAGCAGGTCTGACAAAATCAGAAAGGCGAGAAACAAAGAGCAATATTCCACAGATGGATAAAATCACGAGCAGTTGAGGGCAGTGAGTAAACATTTGAAAACATAGTTATCAATTGCATGTTTGCTACAAACTAAATTTGTTTTAATCCTTTCCTTCAGCTTTTCACTAAAATACAAGGCTGCTTTTCCTGTTGAAATAACTAGAAACCTCAACCAAATTGGAACAAACAATTTCCTGAAAATGAGCTTTTTAGAAATCAGCTTGAAAATGGGAAAAATGACAAGAATTAATGTTTTCTGCAGCTGTGTAAGTAGCCTGTAAGTTAGCTAGCTCAGCGGGAGTCCTCAGCTGGTGCGAGCTAATAGAGCCCACCCAGAGCCAGAGGCAGAGCCTGCACCACCCTGCCTGTGCCCACCAGCTGCATCCTGGATGCAGAAAGGAAGGGTCTGTGATCCAGCCCGCGGTGCCAATCCCCTCATCGTCCCGGTCAGGGGACCTGTGGGAGGGCGGTGATGTTTCCTCTTTGCCTGTGTGCCCAAACTTCCTTTGGAGGAAAACCTGGATGTCTGGGAGAGCTGCGCAGGCAGCAGTGCTTGGCCAGTCTGTGTTCAAGGACCAGAACTGTGAGGAAGGGACAATGCTGCCCTTCACCACCAGTAGAATGAGCCAGAATTAATGTGCTGGAGGATCTGGCATGTCTAGATGACTTAACTAAGCAGTGTGTGAAAACTCTTTCCTTTAATTCCATGCTCCTTTTATAGTTCTTTTCTTATACCAAACTAAAGTTACTTATGTGCAAGACACAGAGTAATGATTTAGAAGGTCAGAAAGGTCCACGAGCAGATGTCAGTCCTAACAAAGCGGGCAGTGATACTCCTGAGAACTGTGGTGCTTGCTGGTGAGCGTGTTCATGCTCTGTTATTCTCCCTCACAATCTTCAGAAGAGGAAACGTATTACTTGGGCAGCTGGAATGGTGTCCATAGCAGCCCACCATTGCATTCAGTTGGTAGGGAGCCTGATTTACTTCTCCCTTTATGCCATCTCCTTGTTATAAAGACAGGAGATATTTTTGAATCCATAATACTTTCATCTGCAGTATAAAATCACTGATGCTGTTTTAAATTGATAAAATGGATCATATTTTTCTGTTTTGTAGAGGTCCTATATAGTTAGATCCTGTAAATTTATGTAAGAGATTCCAGAATTATATCAATAAGGAATAGACATACATATAATTAGGAAATTATTTTTTAAAACTTCATTTCAAAATGGATGGTTCATGAAATTTGGACCAGGTTCACTTTCATTGTCTTCAGCATGAGTTAAGTGTTTCCTAGATGGAGGACTATTGGAAAAAAAACAACAAACCACCATGTAAGGAACATGATTCTTTGATTTAATAATTTGATTTATACAAATTCCTACAATCCTGATCATCATAGGTTAAGCAGGTAATACCCAATCCCAACCATTAATATTTTCTTCAGGTAATTTATAAGTTACATGTAGAATGATTTACAACCTTCAATTCTTTTAAATATTTATGTGATTTCATGTTTTAAATATTTTATAAGGTTACACTGAAAAGTGAAAGCAAAAGGTGATGGAAAAAAAGGAAGGGAAAATGAAAAATATTACTCAATGGAACCTTGTACTTTCAGACAATGACACTTGAAAAGGTTGAATTGTCTATAATTTCTTCTCTACACCAGAGCAATGTAAAGCAGGTGTATTCATTAGGTGGCAAAAATATTTGCACTAGAGTAATGATTTCTGTACATACATTATTTCTTTGTACAATGGATACCACATTTTTACAAGAATTGAATGTATATGATGGGAAAATACAACATTATTAAGCATTACAAATGCAAGAATGGTTTTTCAAAGAACATTAATGATATAATGCTACAAAACCATATTGGTTTTATACAAAATCAGGGTTCTTTAAAGAGAAAAAAAAATTTGAGAAAGAGAGAAATAAAAACTCTTTTTTAGTTGTCAAAGTCAGTTTTCTTTCTTAGCTTCTTAAATGTGGATCACAGTTTCAAAAGTATCCTTGCAACTTGGGCTGACTGTGCTCACGTCTGCTGATCTGTATTCGATTTTGTGCAGCAGATGTTGTTCTCCAGAAAAGGTTGGAGTGTGGATTGGCATTTATGAAGGAGAGAAAGAATGGCCTTGGCTTTTAGGAAGAAAGCTTAGCTGAATCTAAGCTGTGCGGGCTGAAGTGCAATGTTCAATTTATGACCTATTTTTAGGAACAATCTATCACTTTCTGTAACAGTGACAGATACACACATACAGATAACTTTATGGGAAGAAAACAAACACTAATTTTTCTCTGCATTGTAACAGTTTAAGGAACAAAGCACAATAATATCTTCCTTTCATGTCTGTGTGAAAGTTGCTGGGTTTTGGCAGGAGAAGGCACCTCCTAGGCAGTGGATAAGGAGTAGTGCAGTACATAACATCACAGCAAAAATGACTCTTGTAATACCTGTTTTGAAAGCGTATTATTCTTGAAGCTGTCGCTCTGATGTGTTGTGCAAATACCTCGATGATACAGAGTAGTAGAGTGCAGCAGGCAGAATTCATTCCTCAGACTGTTGCATGAGAATATTCACTTCCATAGTGTCATAGAAGAGGAAAACTAGGTTGTTCATTGATTAATTCATCATGAGACTGTTTGAACTGATGTGTCTTGTATCATCTTTATCCTCTTTCCGATTCAATCTTCTCAGCGATTGAATGTTTTTTAGAATGTTAGAAAAGGACGTAGTTACAAACTCAGTAAGAAATAATTGTAGGAATATACCAGAGTTTCATTCAAGAAGGGAAAAAAAAAGAAAAAGATGGAAAGCTCACTTAATGCAGTTGCAAACTCCAGTGTTGGTTTTCACACAAAATGCAATTTGGAGACAACTCAAAAATAATCTGAGCCATTATAAAAATTATTTTGAAAATCAATTAGGTCAGTAGCTTACTAGCTAATTAAAACAGAATCAGTTTTCCTTCAGCCCTGTGGGGGTGAGGAGAGGGAGAAAAGCATTCAAAATCAATAAACATCTAATTTTGCATACTTATGAAAGGAGCCTATTTGTTTTCTTAAAGGAAGAAAGCGCATTTAAAAAGAAGTCCAGCAGTAATACTAGCAAAGCTGAGATTTTTACCTCTGAGTTTTTGCAACCAGGTGTATATTCCTAAGAAATAAGGTTAGTTATAAAATTTCACCTTTCAAATGAAGCAAAATCACAGTAACAACAACAATATCCCAGGAAATTTCTTTCTGTTCACTGCATTGCCCCTGCTCCAATAGTACGGCGTAGCTCTTAGCAAAATTATTTGTCAAGGTAGTTTGAATAACTAAAATGTAATGGGCTAATTCTTTTTCTGTTATCCTAGTAGCTTTATAGTGATGTGTTGGAACAGAGTACCAAAACTGGAAGAATATATGTTCACTTGTCCAAAAGCCCTTACTGATGAATTTGTTTTTAAAGGTACTGCAATAAATTAGATGAAAATGCTTCTGAGTTATACTACCCTAACTGGTCCCGTAGCATGGTGAGGGTTAAACAATGCTAAACATGTGATTCACTTAATCTTTTCCAATTCATTTAATCTTAAACCTCCTCAGGTCTGAAGGTTATGCAGATGACAGGAACAAGGTTATGCAGATATACAGAGTAAACCTTTGTCTCCAAGAAACCTGGAGGCTGCCTAAAATAGCAGTTCTCTTTGACCTTGCTTCTATGAGATGACAATAAATGATTTTTTGATTCAAACTTGCTAGGTTCATTGTATTTTTGTAGTTAATGGGTACTTGCTGTGTGTGCAAGTATGAATGCATATATAAAACTTACTAACAGCCTGAGTCAAATATTGATTATTTCTTAAACTGAATAACAAGGGAAACTTTTCTAGGATGTCTGAAATATTAACAATAGAAATATATGTGGTTTCATGTCTTCAGGGAAACATCTATCACAGCTAAACACCATTGAATTGGTGATGCTAAACAAAACGTGATGTTGGTACATGAAAATTTAGGTTCTAACCCAGGGTGTTATAGTTGAAGAAGTACAGTTCCTTACCTGGTCATGGCTGTGCCATTAGTGACCAGATCCAAGGCTCTTTGAAATGAAATGTAATGATGAAATTAAATGCCATGAAATCAGAATGAAATGACTTCCCTACTCACCTCTAAAAAAAGCCTTCATAAAACTCTGGATTGAACCTTTCTTGCTAGTGTTTCTGTACAGAATTCTGTCACATGCATGTGAATGGGTGCCCAACCATTTTTTAGGGGTTGAATCCTTTTACTATGTCTGTTTCTTTGCCTGCAAAACGTTGTTGATGATAAGTCAAGACAGAAACATTATGAAGTCAAATTGTTGTTCTGAGAAGTGCCTTGAGATGCTCAGGTGGAATATCATAGAACTGCAAAGTGATGTAACACCAAAGTCAAAAGTAAGTTTATTGCTGCCATTTGTCCAGGTCATCACAGTTTCACTGCACCTTACAATGTACTAACTTGTCCTTTACTAGAAGAGGATTCAGTTTAGTAACTGGAAATCTAGAGATTTCACAACCTGTACAACAATCTACACAACCTTTAGAAACTCTACTAAATTATTTCTCCTGAGAAGATCCAACTCAAACCCATAGTTAGAACTCCTTGGGGAACAGCGACAACAACAAAACCCTACAGCTTTTAAGGGAATATTGTTGAAAGCAAATATGTGAGGTTTTAGTTTTCTTATGCAAGGAGAAAAATATGGGTTACTTAGAGCAAATATGTATGCCATGGATATACTGAATTTTGCACAGAATTACATTTCAGATATCTTGCCTACTCTAAAGTCCTTGCCAATACTAGTGAAACAAAATAGATAGCATAAACACAACAGTGGGAAACGTTGATACATTTTTCTAGAGTAAGCAAGATTGTAAGCGCTGTGATAGATGCTGCCCTGTGACCATAATATACAGCCTTTTATAGTCTGGTTTTAAAGATCAACATGTTTGGATTATATTAGTTGAAAGAGAAGAAATATATCCAAAATGAAATTAAACTCGATGGGGAAAGTTCTGCTTTTTTTCTTTGGTCGGTTTTTTTGTTCTCATGTCAGCTGCAAAACCTGTCTTTCATTTTAAAAAGGCAGTGTGAGCCTCATCTATCTCTGTAGCTAATACCTGTGGCAGTGTGTTAGAATAAGATCCATACGTGGGAGGGTTGGGGTTTTTTTTTCTAATTTTCTGGCTTCTTTTAAAAGGCTTAATAAATTAACAACATACAATCCAACAGCCTGGGGCACCATTACCTTTTCTTTGTTCATTTTCTTAAATCAATATAGCTGATTCCAAGTGAACAAATTATGAAGGAACAGAGATTAAAGTTTGTCCATGTTTGGAGCATTAATGCAAATGACCCCCCACATCATCTGAGCTCTCTTAACATAAAGTAAGTGGCACATAAAATTTAATCCAGCATTCTGGAGAGACCCTGTTTACAGAAGAATTATAGGTAAAGTGTCTTCTCTGTTTGCTCTCTTGCATTCTTGATGTATATGACTTATGTCAATGCTTTTATAATCGTCAAAGATGGTGAGGAGAAACAGTATGACTCTATAGTCATTCAGGTGTTGATAAATATCAGGATGTATTTTCCATTTTTATTAACTAGGAGTTCCTCTTTTGGCTTTTACTCCTTTGGAATACTTCAATTATCACATATTTATCAAAGCTACTATGTACATATTTAAATAAATACATCCTCCTCCAAGTTTTTTTCATGAGATAAGTTATGTGTTAAAATTTATATAGCTTTAAAAGGAGAATTTAGTTAGACTGTCTGACAGGAAGCAATATCTAGAAACTGCCAAGTACCGAAACATTAAAATGCTGTTAATAAAGAGTGTTTAAATGGAGCAGCTGAGTAACAAAGAACACGATTTTAGGAATACTCCAGCCATGGCAGATATGTATAGTCTGATTGGGCTTTTCTCATTCCTAAAGTTTAATCTATTATTCTGCCAGAAGCACCATCCTGTGATCCTCACTAAGTCTTTTGTCTGGTCTTGAATATTTTCAGATAAACTTTTTCAAATTGTGACCTTGATAGGTGACCTAAATCACATTAAATATAATGTCTCATAATTTTGGATAGTCTGTTCTAAGGTGATGCTGTTTTGGTTGTGTTTTTTAACAAACATGGGTGCCTTCTGTGAGAAGATACCAGAAGCTGAAGATGTCATTGAACCTTTGAAAACTAGAGTTGATTGGTAGAGTGATGGTGAACCACAAACGTAGAGACAGGAGGCTAGCATTACTAGGCTCTGGCAAATACTAATAGTGATTAAGATAGCTGCTAAGGCCAAGCATTTAACAAGAACCAAAATCCTGGCCCAAGAAAAAGGGCTGGAAAGGCTTAAATTTAGTATTTATTTTTTTAGCTTGAGGAATGCAGACTGGAAACAGAAGTGGGAAGGGTTTGCTGCAAGTATTAGAGCCTGAAAGACCTGCTGAGTCATCAGAACACATGGATGTGGTGTGTGTTGTTGTAAGTGGTTAATGGAGAATATCTGCAGCTGTGGATGGATGAAGCTTGCAAAATATCTCTTTGTGTCTTTGGACAGCCCTTCAGGCACCCTGAGTTTCTTTATTTCTGAATCCCTGAAATAATCTGGTGCCGTTTCAGGAATTTTTCAGAGAATCCAATCATGACTTTCATGGAGTCAGGAGAACTTTATCTCACATGGTCTTTGTAAAAGTGGCCAACTCCAAAGTAAATTGTATCTTTGAAATAAAGATTTTTCATCACTGCAGTTTGAATAAGATTCACGCTCTTTCATATGAGAAAATTAGAGAAGGGAACAAGTTCAAATCTGTATATTCTTCAGAACTTTAATACTTTGGTTAGGAAAGAAATTAGCCATTAGATATCTATTAAAGTATTTTGTGTGCATGTGCATGATGTTCAAGTTATTAAGACTGTGTGAAAACACAAAGAAAAAATAAAATTCTTGATCTGATGAGAGGGATTAATCCATATTCTTCATCAGTTTAGGGCCTATTATATATAGAAATGGAAGTGTTCTATTCAGCTTGGGTTGAGTTTGCTCATAATTCTTTTTAGACACTAATTAAATGTCTTGTATCCAGCAAGTAATAGAGCCTGCTGCCTCTGACAAATGGAGCTTTGGCCAAAACCTATTGAGTTCTTAAAAAATGTCTGAAGAATAGGAACACTACAATACACTGTATAGAAACCTTAAATCTATTTTCAGGAAGGAAAAAAAAAAAGAAAACATTCTTTGATGAACTTATGAAAGGAAAGATCTATTGCAGGATGAAAGTCTGACCTTCCGAATCCTACTTTGCAGAATATGTGATGTGGGGAAGGTAAATTTCCTTGCTAAAAACATTAATTCTGTCTTAAACAATATGTTTAAATGGAAGTTCTGCGACCCTAACAAAACTTTAGAAAGAACACCTTTAAAAAAGTAAACTATTTTATAAGAAAGGGTTTGATTCCTCCTTTTCCTCAGAAACCTCAGGATCAAATTGTGGGAGCTCATTGTGTAGAAATCCCTTCAGGTGCGCTATAGAATTGCAGCTAATTGCATGGCAGTGGCACGATTAACAATTTAGAATGAAAGGTGTCAGGCATTTAGTCTGAAAATGTGAGCTGGAGTTCACAATCCATAGAAACTCTTGTATATTTAGACATGTGTTTTGCATTGTTTCAGCCTCCAGTTAATTAATACTGCTTGTTGAGCCTGTTATACGTGATACCTTTCAGAGGACAAACGAGATGCTTTCTGCCACAAGCTCTGATAGACTTTGCTGGATAAAAGAGGGCCTGTCATGTATTGAGGGAAGCCTCTCAACCTACTTAGTTTTACACCATTTACTAGAGCCACAAAAGAAGTGAGAATGGTAGGTAATAAGAGGTAACACGAGAGTGCTTGAACCTCGTGTTCGTTTCAGCCATTAGTCGCTTCTCAACAGATTTTTGCCTGGATGATGTTATATGAGCTTTTAAGGTCGTGCAGGGAAGCACAAAATTTATAACTTAAACCGAAAACAATAATTTATAATGCTGTAACCATTTCTTTCTTTGGTTTCCATACCATTTATCAGAGCTGATGAGGATGGTGGCTCAGGACTGTAGTAGGATCTACCAAATGCCTGTCCCATCCAGCTATATCATCCAAGCAACAATAACTAAGGGTAGAAGAAATGAAAGGTTTCAACTGACATACGGACTCACCTGCCTTATGTGAATACCAGCTTTTAGCTGTCACTCTCCTTCCTTGCTCTTCACCCAAGAGACTTTTGTGTGGTGTTTTGTAAAGTGGAAAAGCTTATGTCACTCATGTTACTGCTGTACAGCACAAAGAAGTAAAACATGTTTCTCAGAAGTACAGCATGATTCCTTTCATAATCTAAAGGAATGGAAATTTGAAGAGTCCAAAAACTTGCTCTGAATCCTACTATGTTATCTCTGCCACTGTAGCTCACAAATGAAGGCAAAACAGGATCTAGGAGTAGACAATGGGGTGAATCAGAGTAATAAGTATGGTGGCGATGTGTAGTGTCAGTACAAAAGTGAATTCATTTAATTTAATTTTTAAAGCTCATTTTATTGAAGATTTCACAATTCCATATAGCAGCTACTTGCCTGTGGATGTGAAGAATAAAGATATTAAAAGTAGGAAACCCAAAACAAAACCATTTGTACAAAGATTTTGTACATTATGCATAATTCAATAATTGTGGACCTAATTTGGTCAGAATTACTTCAGGTATTCTCAGGCAGTACCAGTGAAATAAACCTCCAAAAGCTATAGGACTGCCTGTGGAGGAAGTCAGCACGTAGTGAACGAAATTCCCCTTTCTAAAAGTGGCTCTTTTTCTATGTAACACACCTGTTGCACTTAAATCATGCTCTGAATATGTGAGGATCACTTAAGTTGTTCATGTTTGTGCTTTGCTTTATTCTATTAAAAGAACAAGTCAGGAAATGTTTGCAATTTACTAGGACAGTGGCCCAGATCAGAAAGTGTCAAGTGTCTGAGCAAACATGCAGACAAACTTTTTCATCTTAAATTTCAATTACAGCTCAATCCTTTTTTTTTTTCTTTAATTCTCTATCCCATCTTTTAATGGGAAAACAGGAATCAATGCACATCAATGCTTCCCCAGACCTAGTAATTTATTTTGGTATGTGACTTGCTTACACTGACTTGGCCATTAGAGGAATGAAATCTGTGTTCCTTCATGACTACTTCAGCATCTGTGTAGGGAGCTGCAACCTTGTCGAGTTGAACTAAAATAGGAACAGATATCTCACTCTCCAATTGCTTTGATATCAGCAACAAAAGAAATTACTGGGTAATTCGCCGTGGATCTCATAGTATAAGGTCTCTGGAATTTCCTGCATAATATAATAATCTGCCATTTTTTAGATATCAGTCCTACAGTTTTTGCTCTCACTTATGCTAATTTTACATCAGTGTGACTTCTTTGAAGCCAGATGCATCCTATCTAGATGAAAAACAATTGAGAAAACAAGTTTTTAGTCCTCCTTGCCCCATTCTAGACATACAACCAATAGGTACTGCTACCCTATTCACCCTGCCTTCAAAAAATGTCTCCAAACAGCAGCTGCTAAAGGAGAAAGAGGCCTTGGCCAATTACACCTTTTTATGTGCAAGAATTTGAAGTCTAATTTGCACTACTTAAATGTTAGTATTGTTAATAATAGGCTTTTTTTTTTTTTTTCACCAGGGAAAAAGGAAGTGAAATGAAGAAAAAAAATCTTAATAGAACGTTACTACTACACAGGGAAAATTATAAACCCACAGTAGTGAGGTAGAAGTTTCAGCAATAATTTTTCAAAAATATTTAATATTTTATCTTCTGTTTTCTCTGCAAAGGTTGTTCTTTAGTCTATTCAGAGTTGTAAGACATATAGTAGGAAATATCTGATAAGCAGCTTGGAGAAGTTAGGGCGGATGCTGAATCTCTTGGGGTTTTTTTTTTTCACTTTCTGACCTTTGTGACATAAATGTTATGATTCTATTGTTGCATAAACAATATTTAAACATGTAGTAGGAAATATCTGATAAGCAGCTTAGAGAAGTTGGGGTTTTTTTAACTTCCTGACCTTTGTGACATAAACATTATGATTCTATTGTTGCATAAACAATATTTATTTATTTATTTTTTTTAAAAAAGGTTGGTAAGAGTTTAAGACTTCATAGTCATAGCTTCTGAGTATATTTTTGTAAGCTGAAGCAACCTTATTCTTGCTTAAAGACAGTCTCACCCACAGAAATACTGCTCAAGTATTCTCCCACAGACAGAAAAATCACTCTAAACAATGACTTGAAGACTTTCCTGAGGTGACGTGATTTGCACTTCAGCATGCACTGTCATACTCTCCTGCCTCAAAATGCTGGCACAGTATACACCAATTGGAAGGAAGACGTGCAAACTTTGGAAGCTGTTTTGATTTTTGACAGAGCCAACCCCAGTTCAGCCCTTGCACATCGCTCAGGCGATTCTTATTTGTAGCAAGACAATGGCGTGTGCGCTAGTCACATCTTGTAGTTTCATTGTCAGCTTGGCCACATCTAAAATCAGATCTGATGGCCTTTGGGGGCATAGTAAACTATCAAAGGAAGATGTTTCCGTGCCTGGATCCTGCCCTTCCCACCACTCCAAGCACTTTTCCTTTGCTGTTTCCAGGTGTGAAGTGGCTTTTCTGCTGTGTACCCCTCACACCTCGTCTGGCTCCCATCCAGACTCTCTTGTTTGCTTGTTTCTCAACTTCATTCCTCGCAGCCATCAAAACTGGCTGCTTCCATGGCAGGCTGCCAAGGTATTTGTAATAGGACTGTGGTGTACTTGCTCCCACTTAGTGATGCTCTTAGCAAGGTTTTTGTAGCACGATACTCTTCTTAGCATGGCTTTATTCGAGAGAAACACTTATAATTTTGCATTTCCTTAGTCATAACTTACAAGCAAGTCAGTATTAGCCCCTCTCAGGCAATGTATTAGCAAGCAAACAACCAGAGTAAAAGTATAGATGATCTTTAACTTCTTTTTTCAAATTCTGTGGACTTGAGCCTTGTTTGTCATGGAGCGTGTGAGAGGCTACTTATGACAACATTAAAAAAAAAAAGTCAAATATGATAGTGCAAAAAATGTTTTGCAAATATTGTACCAAAGAAGTTTTCAGTTGCGTGATGAGTAGTTTAATTGTGAAGCTCTGCCTTTCATCTGGTTTTACCTGCTGTTAGGTAACTCTTGTTTTTCAAGACTTAACTCTGAAAAACCTCTCAACAATTTCATATGCAGTTAATGTTTTAAAATCAGCCTGAGGGAGAAATATATCGAATTCTGCCCAGTTGTTTCTCCATAAAACCATAATGCCTTAGGACTGGAACAGACCAATGAATTGTGGTAGGAAAATGACAGCTTCAATTAATCAAACAAAATTGGTACTGAATTGAGGGTTAAACATATAGGGCTAGTCACCTGTATTTTAACTGTTTTGAAAATTTGATTGTTATTTGGGTATTTGTGAGATAGGAAAGATCACTGTCAGTTCTGCAGTTTTATCCTGGATCCAAACCAGTTTTTTCTAGTAATGGTAAAGTTTGCAAAGTTAATATCCATTTCCCTGTTATTTGAAAAGCTTAGATATAAGAACGTTTATTCAGTCAATGAGGAGCAAATACTTAATTTTCTAATAAGAGCTGTTACCTTTTATAGAAATTTCTGAAATGTTGGAATGCAAATAGACGTTTTTAGAGTTGAAGGATTAATACAGTCTCTAGAAGAGAGAGTTTTCATGAGGATGAGGGAGGACTCTGGTGTTATTGTAGCTTTTGACCTTGCACATCTGCTGGCACATATGTTGGGAGTGTGTGTGTAGGAACATACGCCTGGAACCACAGGGCTTTGAAAGTGCTGTGAAGATACATAAAATAGCTTATTTCTAACCAGAATGCATCTACTTAAGGAAACAATAAGGTTTGAAGCTCAATTTGGACATTTAAATCATATTAATTTGTTAGTATCATGCCCTCTGGATGCTACATCTATGCGCACATGCTTCAATG
Source organism: Antrostomus carolinensis (assembly GCF_000700745.2). Classification (NCBI taxonomy): domain Eukaryota; kingdom Metazoa; phylum Chordata; class Aves; order Caprimulgiformes; family Caprimulgidae; genus Antrostomus; species Antrostomus carolinensis. The sequence continues at coordinate 102,077 of NW_010327961.1, forward strand.
GTCATAGATATTTTGTCAATTAAAAATTAAATAGTTTAAGAATTACTGGTTTATGAGAGCACAGGTTATTTTTTGAGTTGCTTATAAACTTAAAAACACTAAAGTAGCTTCACTGTGAGGCTAGAACTGTTGGGATGAATAATTCATTTAGACAATTTATTTTCTTTTACTCATAATGAGTTCTCTATGAGTAGGAGAAAACTTTCTTGATTTTAAACATTTTGCAAAATCATTTTATAAGGAATTTTGTTGTTAAGTTCTTGGCTTCCAGGTAGTTTACTAAGAGTATTAAATACATCTATTTAAAAAAAAAAAAATTCTGAATCTTAGTTTTCATTGCAAACAAAATTTCCACTTATGGTCAATTTCTTATTTTCATAACAAAATGCTTCATCTCCAGTGAAACCTTTGAATGTTGTGAGCTCAAAATTCATTTCCAGCACATATTCTCTGGTATTTTCTTACCTTGAAGTGTTTTCACTGAGTAACTTGTTTTGGAGAGTAAATTAATGTTTCACTGAGTCAGACTAAGCGATCTGTTGATCCCTTACAGCATTAGAAATCTTGAATTTGAATATTTCTAGGGAACCACTCTAGGTATTCCAGGTGCTGTCAGCCTCCAAACTGAGTTGCCATTACTACACTACATACAAGAGTAGCAACCTGGATATATTGGAACTGATGTGTATCTCGCTTGTATTAAGGGAAAATATTGAGTCTTAAGGGAAGAGAGTTACAGCACAGTGGCCATTGACAATGCACTAATCAAAGACCTGGAGTGTCCATTCCCCTTAGGACCTGGAACTTCCTTGAAATCTTTATAATTTTATTTTAATTTCAATTAGTTTTTCATTAAATGTGAAGTTCTAACCTCCTAGTGCTCTTCAGTTAAAGATCATTAACAGGTCTTGCATATTTATACCTTTTTTGTGTGTGCAACATTGCCTCAAAGAGCAAACTTGTAATATTTTTTCTTTTATCAACCCTTTCTTTAAAGCTGTAAAGTATTTGACAGAGAGCAGCGTCGAGAGAGACAATCTGGTTAAGGAAAAGACATAAATGAGGTATTCCTAAAATTGCCCCTTTGTCAGTACTCTGAATTGCAAAGTATGGATGCTGTGCTTTTTCTGAGATACCTCCTGTAGTGCTCCACAGCCTCTGTTGTGAGACATTTAAGTAAACTGTTTCTAATGAGTACTTTTTATAGGCGTTTAAATAAAAGCTCGTCACCACCCCTTCTTCCATTTGCAAGTAAAGCTTGATGAACTGTTTGCTAGAAGCAATATCGCTAACTACCTCATCCAAATAAAGACCATACAAGGTCAATGACTAATTCTTCGTTAGTGTTCTTCACATCATTGGCCTTGTACTGCATAGATAGAAAGACTTATTTGTGCTAATTTTAAAACTGACGTGTAACCTGGCGCTTTGGGGAGTGAGACCAAATATTTCCTGTTTAGTGTAATACAAATTTGTCTCACACAGTCGATGTGTCCTTCAGTTTTTCCACTGGGAAACTTGTATTTTCTGCAGACTGAAGAGCTTCTAGAGTGAAGTTAATACTTTTCCTTAGTTACATCATTATTATGTCTTAGTTCAGAGATGAAAATGTGACCATGCTTCTGCCTGTCATAACTGGCATTGCTACCATACTTTTATTAATAGTCACCACTTCTCTTTTTTCTCTACCTCCCTCTCTTGCCTTCCTAACGATGTGCACTGCCTCCTGGGTGGCTATATGCATTCAATAATTTATTCAGTCTATTCACCATGTCTTATTAAAATTTAAAGCAACTCTGTTGTAAGCAGTTTTGTGTACGTGTAGTTTTGGTATGCAGTCAGTCCACAAGTAGAAGCAATCAAATCTTATACTGCATTTCTTGTACACGCTGTATCATGGTACTGATGAGCAGCGGGCTGAATGAATGCATTGGTTTCAGACAGAAGATGAATGAAACAGCAACTTTGAGAAATCCAAGTTCGTTTCAGTGGCATCCAGGTAGCTATTTTCATTCTTTGTACTTCTTTCCTTTTTAAAATTTCTACAAATCAAAGCAAACAAATAATCAAACAGTCCTTCTCCCGAAAATAAACCTTGACATGCAAAGACTTTGAATCAGTAAGAATTTTCTCCATTTCCTTTGTCACCCTGACCAGTGCCGTGCAGTTGCAGCAGTAGCAGCAGTTAAGGTAGCGTTGTACGGACTGCCTTGAGTATTGGTGAGTGTTGAATACAGCAGAAAGGACTTTTCTGCAAATGCCAACTCATCCAAGAGAGCAGAAAACATGCCAGTGCTACCGATATGCTCCTTGCCCCTTCCTGCAGCAGGCTGGGCCCACATGGGTCAGGTCTCAGCCTTTCTCAATGTGATCATCTCAGTACTTAGACATAAGCTTTTACTCTCTTTCTTTCTTCCTTTCAGAAATTAAGATGTTTAGCTTCAAATCCATGACTACAGAAAACACTCATCTGCCTTCTATGAGGTTTCAACAGCTTAATGGAAGGGCATAATTTAAACTACCAATGTACTAATTAACTAATGTAATTTTTTATGATTGTGATCCTGTGCCTAAAAGATCAAGGAACTTGGCTGCAATCAATTTAATGCATTCTTAAGTAGAGAGCTATTTTCTATCCCTGTTCTCCCATTATCTGGATCACAGCCAGTGCGCTACACAAAATCCATTCTTTTAAGGATTGCTAATGACACAAACTTAGTGATTCTGAAAGGTTAAATGGTTGGTGTGGTTTTCATTGATTTTGGGAAAATCCGTCTGGAATCTCATTTTCTTTTCATTCAGTTGTGGAAAATATCTAATTCTGGATTTTTTCAAATCAGGTTAAAAAATGCAGTACTGCTTATCTGTTGAAACTCAACAAAGGAAAAAAAAATGATGTAAGGAAAACAACACGTAATCTTGCCATTGCAATCTCTATTTTCTTTATCATTTAATCAGGCATGGTTTTCTGCTAACATAAAAATTTGTTTCAGGTTTACTCTTGGTAAAATTTCTAACATGAAGTCAGGAAGACTTGATCAGTTGCTAACCACATCTTTAAAACAGTTCAGGGACTACTAACAGTGTATCTTTTCTATGCAGAAGGGACGGTTTCTTTTCTGAGAGCTCTGTGGAGCCCATGGAGTCTTGATTTCTGTGGTGGTTTCACCTGGCCAGCAGCCAGACACAGCTGCTCACTCACCCAGGGACAGGGGAGAGAACTGGAAGGGCAAGGGAAAGGAGACTCGTAGGTTAAAATAAGAACAATTTAATAATTGAAATAAACCTTAAAATAAACCTTAAAATAATAATAATAAATATGCAAATGAGTGATACACAGGGCAATTGCTCACCACATGAGCAAAAATAAAAACATGTCTGCATGCTTTGGGGAGTTTTGGTTATAAGAATTTCTCTGCCACAAAATACAAGAGACATATCAGATTCCAGAAGCATTTGGCCAACATGTGTCCTCAGCCACATGGTCTGAATGTTGGGCTTGTCCTGTGCAGGGACAGGAGTTGGACTGGATGATCCTTGTGGGTCCCTTCCCACTCACAACATTCTATGATTCTATGAATAGGATAAAATAAAGGTCTGTTGTAGCAGGATGCAAACATGAGCATAGGCTTCAGTCTCTTTGAGGAGGAAGCTTTGGGCTTCATGGTGGATTATTTTATTTTTTTTAATCAAACCTCTTAGATAAGCATTTCTTTTTGAATCACATTTTCACAGACTTTTATTCCATAACATTTCTAAGGTGTAGTGTTAGTGTGAGTAAAATATAATGACATAGAAAATGACAGTCTGAATGTTATGGGTGAATCTTATACAATGCCAGGCATGCAAGGGGTTGAAAAGCAGATAACCTATAGCTGCTGCTGCTCAGAATTGACTAATTACATTTAATGGGATAGCAAGGGTCAAAATCCTCCTCTGACAACCTTTACAAGTACATGAGAAATAACTCAGGAAAACAGTCATCTTTAAGATACTGAGCTACTCGAAGCTTTTCAGCAGGTGAGAAAGAAAGGTGATTTGTCAAGGATTATTCAGGGAAAAATAAAAATAATTCTTCATTATATTTATATTCTTAATAAGCTGTTTAGTTAATGATGTATATTTGGAAATAATTTGACTAGGTTTGTGGATCAAGAAATGGATGTCAATATTGGTGAGAGAGATGGAATCAGGCCCTTCAAATATTATTTTCTGAGCAGCTGTTTTTATTTTTCCTACAGCATATTCTTAGAGGAAACCTACACTGATATTAGGGTCAAACTGAGGCCAGCCTTAAGTTAAGCCTGAGCCACAAGCTTAGGGCTTCCTCATCATGCATTAGCATCCACATCACTGGGGGAGGAGGTTCTTGTTTCCAAAGGAGGACCTTTCTCAGAACTAGGCTTTTGATACCATTTTTGTTTTTCCAGTCTTGTCACTATTTATAGCCAGTAAAGAGTATAAGATGTAAGGGAAGGTACTGCAGGGCTGGATATAAAAACAAAAGGGAGTCTGGGGTTGTAGCCAGTGGACTTCTGTGCTGAAAGTAAATCCCCACCATCGTGCAGGAAGGCCTGAAGAAGCATTAGGAAGCACTTGGTCAAAATCCATAGGTGGAAGTTTGACATAGATTTACGATTGAATTGACAGCCTCTAAACAGGGACCTGGTTTAGTGGGCTGAAGTATAAAAACTTAACATGTAAGCGTCCTAGAGCAGCTATGATGTGATACTGGCTGTGCAGCTGCACCTCAGTCCAGCTATGGAATAATGCTCTAATTTCTGGTGTCATTAACCATCTCTTGGTTCAACTTGTTGCTATAGCTCTTTGGGTGTCTCTTCCCTGTAGCAATCGCAGAGTAAACATCCCGTAATCCTAAGCCGAGTATAAAGATGTATTTACCAGTTGTATCTAGAGAACAACTTGCAGTCAGACTTCTGTGATACACTTTGAATTTTTTATTTTTATTTTTTTTTTCAATCCCTTCACCCTCACAAATAAAATTCAGTTTTGGTTTTCCACATGTGTGGTAGAACAGGAGTAAGCAGGCATTACACACACACACAGATAAAGAAAGTAAAGGATATTTTTAGAATGGAGGATTTTTCTTGAATAAAATAGAGATCTCTAAGGCCTAAAAGATGTTCTTTTTTCTAAACCTTGTATCAATAAACATGGTATGCTGTAAGTCAAAAATGCAAACACACATATGCAATGTACCTTCATACAACTTAACATCTCAGACACCACTAATAAACTTGCATTTGATATTTTAAAAGTGGTTTTGTTTTCCGTACAGCGCTGTCAACATGTGTACACACTGATTTTTGCACTACATGCTGTTCAACATTTAGTTGTGAGTATTCACTGCTGGGTAACTCACATATGTCATCCAGGAATGAATGAAAGGTAAAATTCAACCTATTGGTCAGTAACAAAAAAAAAAAATAAAATAAATAAATAAAAAAAAAAAAATAAAAGCCTTTCTCTTTGCTGTATAAAATATTTTGGATCAGTGTAAGATATCCAGAAAGGCTTTTGCTTTGTTGAAAAAAATTGGGAAATGATAGGTTCCTGAAATTGTGTAGTCCTTTTTTGTGGATAAGGAAGCTGTAGTTGCAAATACTCTAGTTTTCTGACAAATATTTTGTAGTACAGTAATCCTTTACAATGGGAAATCTTAATTTCTTTTTTATTTTTTAAATAGATATGTCTAAGTGAAAATATGTGTTAAATCTGATTTGACTTTTTCATTTCTCTAAAACAATATTTCTATACAAAGCTGTTAATAATACCCAGCTATTTTTCTCACGTCGAAGATAATTTTGAAATAATAATCACATAAATGTAGAATTATGCTGATATTAAACAACTGAAACCTGTCTTTGACCAAAAGAAGGAATTCAGCTTTGATTACACAATGCTCTTTTAATTAAAAAAGTAGGCATCTTCTTTTTTAGTATTGACTTTCATGATTTGTTATTTCAGCTGAAAGACTTTTGTATGGAAATTAGATTTTCCTTTCTAGTTGAACAAACGTTAATAAAAGTGTTCTACAATCACTTGCTAAAGTTTTAACTGAAGTCACTTTGATTATTTTTGCATCCCAAATGTTATTTTCCTCTCCAAGCATCCCAGGAAACAGGGTTACTGGAGTGAATATTTCCAAATGAAAGAAATAACAAATGTTTATGAAAATTGTGGTTTAAGTTTTCCTTCAGCAGTAAGCACTCAAGAAGATGATTAATCAGGGAGCACGTGTACTGCAAAGGTAAACCTCAAATGCACAGATCCAATTTCATGTATCAATTAATTCCAGTGACCTCCTTGTATTCAAACTACTATATAACTCCTGCTCTGCCACCTGGCATCCGTGACACTTCCCACCAGCAGCGTCATTATGTTATCAGCTTGAGAATAGGGAATGAAAATAGAAGGTGTAACCTCAGAAGGTAAGAGTTTACCAGAGGTTGGACTGGGAGGTGGAACTGCGAGGGGGACTGTGTTCATACAACTTGACAAGTACTTTTGCAAGCAAGTAAATCTCTCACCTAAGCACTCCCAGTGTGTTCAGCACAACAGAGTAAGGTGCAGACATCGAGGTGATTCTTTCTGGTTGATTAATGTTGGGCTCTGAAATCTCCTTTATCATAGGTAATATTTTTTTTTGTGGGTTATATGGGGTTTTTTTTCTGCGTTCTCTTTAGTGCAGCACTATCAGTTTTAATGTATTTGGTTGGTTCAAATTTGTTGCTTCCTATCAGCATCCAACAAAATAATAATTGCATCAAAGCTCTTTCTTCAGAAATAAATAACCTAAGAAATATTATGATTTTCAGAGGAAGAATAGAAGGGCAGATGTGCGTTGGTTTATGTTTGCTGAGAAATATTGTTTTCTTTCAGTGATATTCATATAAAGAAATAGACATTCATCATGATCTGTTCCATTGAAATTGAACTTCAGATTGCTCTACTGCAAAGGGAAAACCAAACACAGTAAAAGTATAAGATGGAATTCAAAACCTGTGAAATGAGATTAAATAAAGTAAAAGGGGTGTTAAAGAATGGTATTTGGGAGATATAAATCATATAAATTATATTTTTTTAATGTTTGCTATGCCCAAGTACTGTGTTCTGTGAATTATGGCAGGAGAAGAACGGGGGAAGAAAAGGTTTCAGGTGGACATGTGTTAGATTTCTATTTAGAACTGAGCAGCTGTGATGATCCATCGTATCAACTTCTGCAAACTATTTCTTATATAATGACATAAGCAAGATATGTTTCTAAAAAGAAAAAATTCAACCTTTTGCTATTGGTAAATTTGCACGTTTTGAATTATGCAAATGTCTTCATTTAAAAAGAGTTTCTCAAATTAAATGGTGTTTCTGTACTTGGAGTTAGTTTATTATCTTTGTTTTTCCTTCTCTATAAGTTGAAAAATGTTGGCTTTTTTTTTTTTAATGTGTGTGTGCACTATTTAGGACTATATTTTATCATCAAAAGTCTTTGCCATTATTGTTAGCTTCATCTAAGGAAAACTTTTTACTGCTTAGATCTGACGATAAAAGCTACTACATATAGAGAGGAATGGATTCTCCCAGTTTATCATTATGAAAGATCATTGTAATTTAAAATTAAATTTAGGAGCTAGAATGAGATTAAATGGAAAGCTCAAGAGAACATTAAAGAGAACTCCATCTAAATGCTGGTATGATTTTAAATTTTAGTCAAGGTCTTACTGTTCTGTTCTACAGAGCCAGTCACAAGTGTCTGGGATACTTTAAGAAAATAGCGTAATAATTCAAAATAGAGAGACCCACTGAACTGGAGAAAGAAATTATTTAAAAGGCAGTAACAAAAGATGGGGGAAAAATAAAATATTTCATCATTGTGATATAATGCCAAAGATTTTTGTGTGTTCTTTGTTAAATAGGGTAATTGATCTCTATCCCAATATCAAAGTTAGAACCAAGTTTTTCTAGGTAGTCTGCTGAGACTGGATCATCTAGTTCTGGCTGGGTCAGCATGGCAGCTCCTGGGTGACCATAGCTATGTTTTAAGTTAGCAAACGGCTATTTCCTAAGGTGTTTCAGAACATTTGAAATACCAATATCATACCTTGTTCAATTCTGGGTGCTAAACCACAGCGAGGGTCTTAATGAATGATTCTCTTTTTACTTAAAATTATTTTATTTCTTTCTCTGCGTGTCTAATTTAAACCATTGAGGAAGAAAATTTGCATCATGTCATAGAAAAAAATGTAGAAATTGCTGTATCCTCCAACTTCTGGAACATAAAACTTAGAGGCAAAGTTGACACAATAACATTTCTTATAGCACAATGTCCAAACGACTCAGCAGGTTGGGCTAATAGTCAGAATTATAGCCTTTTAATTTCCCATGACTAAGAAATAGTTAACCATGTCTTACATGAACATGAATTACTTCTTTCACCAACCAGGCTTTTACTTGTCTTGCTTGTTCACTGAGCGTTTCTCTGTTGGGCTCAAGGCCACGAGGGAATTTAGATACCTTGGTATCTAACCACCTGAGCATTTGCTAAAGCATATGTGCTCTGTGATCATGCCACAGCGTTGCAGAGCCTTAGTAGCCACTGCTTGAACGCAGTAAACCCAGAGGATTTTCAAAACAGCTTGAATTCAAGGCTCCTGCTTTTCCTACGGAGCACGCCGGCACTTCAGATCACTCGAAGAAAAAGCCTGTAACAACTCGTCTACTGGCATGAGCCACGTGTCTCTATGAAGCACGGACTGATATACAGCAGCAGCCTTGGGCTGACAGTGCATATGCTCAAAGTGTCCACACTACAAGAAGACATGCTTTTTGACGTCCGCACTGGGACCTGACAAGTACTCAGCTTCATCTCCTGCTGTGGTTCCGAATTCAGCCAAACCTTGTGCTTTGCTCACCTCTGTGCAGCCTATCAGTTAGAGATGTCAGGTAATTGAAACTTAAATTCAAATCTAAAATATAATTTAAACACAGACTTTGAAGCTGCTTATCCATTAGTAAAATTTACAGCTCATGGATTAACAGTCCCATAAAATGCCTAAAAAAATCCCCTAATTATTATTTTTTTAAGAAACCAGCTTGCAATTTTTAAGATTATCACCGACCTCTTATACAGTGGAGAGAGAGGAAATACTCTTTTGCCTAAACTTTGCACCAAAAACCCGTGTCTAAGGTAGCTTGTACAAAAATGGCACAAGAGGTCATGTCTTCTAATTTCAGAGAAAAAGTTTAGCAGCCATGATCCAAAAGGAAGGGTTGTATAGGCACACGAC
>NW_010327961.1:111413-122062 GCF_000700745.2 Antrostomus carolinensis
CTCCCTTCCCACTTCTCACAATCTGAACTTGACCTGTGATGCTTGTTTTACCAAGCTGTGCTTTGAAGGGCTGACACAGTGTTTGAGAAACAGGGCTCAATTCCTTTCCCTGACTGAAGAGGGTTCAATTTACATCTCCCAAAGTAGCTATAAACTGATCTGGGTCAGGGATGTTCTTGTTTCTTCCTCCTGTAGCTGTTTCACTTTTCATGGGCTACTTAACCTTTCAGTGAACCAGTGACTTAGAAAGAGCAAAAGTACGAGTGGGTGCAGGAATAAGAATGAAGACAACGCTGTTACCTTGTGCTTGGGACCTTATTTGAGAAATGGGTATTAGTCCAAGAAATGATTATGAGTATTTAATTTCTGTTGAAGAGGCTGTTTAATTCCCCAAAGTTAGAAGGTTGGTAACTATGTCCTAATTGGTAGAGATGTCCTAGCTGGAGTAGGAAAGTCAACTGAATAATTTACATAATCTGAGATAATTGAAGTATTATTGGAATAAACAGTAGATTCCAGTTGAGTATTTAAACTGTGGGTTAAAAGAAAAAAAGAAAGTGTTTGCTAATATGACAGATGAACCAGACCCTGGAATATCATAAGTTTCACCTGTAAATTTAGGAGTGGATGGATTTTTTCCCCTTGACTAGTTACTTTTCTGAAGCTAAGTTGTTAGCAAAGCAGTAACATCCAGGTTTGCCTTTGTTACTCCTGTGAAATGGGATCTTAAATAATTGTTTTGTTGAATATACCACTTAGATGTCACATGTTTTGCTCTACTTACACAAGTCAACTATCTGTAGAGTTAGAACTTAAGTACTTAGCCTTGTGGAAGGTATCTCTAAGTGGTACAGGTAGCTTAGTCTTGTGTTGTGTTCTTCCTCAAACCCACTGAAACTGCTAAAGGATCATTTGGCGGTTGAACTTCAAACCCTTTCTCATGCAAATGGTGCAATTCTCAATTCTGTGTGCAGTTTTGAGGCTGAGCTGTGGGAAAACCTTCTTCCAAAGCCAAGTGAAATGGCTACCACCAACCCAAGGGTTTTGCATGAATGGATATTTAATGATTGAATCTAGTGGGATTATTCCTATGAAAGAGGACTGCAGGATGTGAACCTTGAATGCTGTATAGTGAGGACTTCATCTTCTTTTATATTCTGTGAAGTGCTGTTCATATCTATTGTCCTGTGGGTAAAAAATATTCTCCTGTAATAGCCTGACCCTCTTTTGAACTGTCTATGTGCTTTAGACATTTTAAGTGTTCTGCAACTTGTCTCTTGTTCTGCTTCCTGAATTCTTCCCAGCTGGGGAAAAATTACCATTTTAAATCAGAAACTTCATTTGTTTATTTTTAATTCTTGCTGGTATTTACGTGAAATGATCATGAACATTGCTTTAATTGTGCAGAGGAGTGATTTGTTTGACTACAATATTAAATGGTCCTTTCCCTGAAAGAACTGTTACACTTCTAGTCTAGTATGCCAACTGGAAATTTGGGACTTTTTTTTGGCCTCTCAGCTGCATGATTTTTAGAGATTAGGTAAAACAGGGTATATACAGTAACATTTAATGTTGTGCCTACAGAATGACAAATTTATTTTATTCATTAATTACTGCTGTTTACTACCAGTACGTGGTCCTACCAATCCCAGTTCTTCATTCTAGTATAGAAGAAGTATAATTCTAAACACCTATACCAATGAAATAATATCTTTTTTTTTGTTATCCCTTTATGAGTCTCTTTAATCTATCTTTTTTTGTTTCTCATCCTCCTGCTAGTTCACTTTTCACAATCTCTGCAGTGTCTTTACCTTACTTGTTCACATTTGCATCTAAACAATCAAATGGAACATTTTTACAAGCTGTGCATTTCAAATCCCTCAATAACAGCTAATGCTTTCATTACTTATGTATTCACTTTCCTGATGAGGTATTCTACACTCATAACAAATTAAATGAGTGACATACAGTGCGCAGATATTTGTTTGCTCTTTGACTAGTTACAGAGAAACAGCTTGTACTAGAAAAACAAAATATGTAACTCTGAGTTACTGCAATATTGCCAAGCTAAAGGTGCCACAGTTTACTGAGTTCCGTTCCTGTTGCTGAATGCTGTGGTAAAGGTTGTCATTCAGCTTCCATTATGACTCCTAGCAGGCATCTGTGGTGAAGTTCTTTAAGAAAGCTTGGTTTGATTTAATACTGTACCTTTCATACTCCATCTCAATTAATAATGCATGTCTTGTCTTTTCATTAAATGTTAAATGAAAATCCTCTTATGTGTTTTGTGAGCAATGGGATGATTTTTTGTTTTTTTTTATTTTTTTAAATCTAAGTCCACAAATCAACATTATAAAACATTTTATTTCATCCTAATCAGTACCCTTAGTAGTCCAAGAAAAAAATTTCCAGATTTGCAGTATGGTTAGTCTTTCTGTGTGGTCAGAAGAAAGCTTATAGTCAATCTCCCCCCCCCGCCCTTTATTGCTTTCTTTACAATAAGAAAACCTCCTGTTGTCTTTGTGTTGATTGCTCCCCAGCTTTTGCTGTTCATGCCTCGATTGGAATTCTTACCAATTTTGTACAGCTGTAAAAATGAGGAATGGTAAAATTTCTGACATCTTACTGCTAAATATGTTTTAATTGTAGAGGTTTAATTTTAGACTATAACTTTTTTTGTATCAGCAATTGTAGCCTTCAGGTCCACAAGATTTCTTAGATGAGGTGAGTGATATTCCTGTTACACTGCTTCTGCTGACTGCCAAAACTGCTACACAGGTAGGGCAAGAAATACTCATCATACATGGGTGCTTGCTCTTAAAATAGTTTTGGAAAGCAAGACAGAGGTAGAAGTGGTGTCAGTGCTAAACTGGATTCTTTTCTATTTAGACATCTAGCCTGTCTTTTTGTTTAAGGTAATCCACCCACTGTTAAGCACCAGTAAGATTCCCTTTGTTCATCTTTTCACCATCATATTTGGCTTTTTTTTTTTTTTTCTATCGGTTTCTGAAGGAAGTCTGTCATTTATCACCTTTTCTGCTGATATATTTGGCTATTCTTTTCCTTGAATGGGAATGTTTATGAACATACTTTTGTGAGAAGAGGGGGTCATAGCAGTTGTTTTATTTCAACACTACCAGTATTTGGCAACACAATTTTAAAAAAGAAATCTGAAAATATTATTAGTTTGACAGTATTTTTTGGTTGGTTTTTGTTGGTTTGAGTTTTGTTTTTTTTCCAGTTCACGTTGCCTGCAGCATCTTCTGTCTTTCTCCTAACAAATGATTAAGACAGGTAACATTGAATTTCCCAAACAAGCTGCCTGACTGTCAAGTGACTGTCTCCATTGGCGCAGCACACAAGCAAACACATGCTATACAATTGGCATCCAAATAACCAGACAAGCTGTCCCTATTGACAATTGCTCCTGCCTCAGCATATGTATTGTCCTCTTGTATTATCCCATCTGCAGCTGCTTCAGCTCTGATGCCACGTCATCATTTTACTTGCTCCAGTGGTTCCTCTTCAACAACTAAACTCCATCCTTCATGAATTGCATCTCAATGTCTGTGCCGGAACAAGCTCTCCAGCTGCTTATGGCTCCTTCTCTACTGACACTATTTAAACAATGTCTTCAAGAGATGCCAGACAGCCCCCTGCATATTATCATGATTATTTTTTTAAAAGCTTGCTGCACGTAAAACTACAACTTAATGATTCCCTTCAATACAGACTGATAGTGAGAACTGAGAAATTAATTTCTTCTTATGAACCTCTAAAAATATCTTGTGTTAGTGCCCTTTAAAGCATTGTCTGTGAATTTGGGAGCCGGGAACATGCTCAGGATTTACAAAGGTAGGAATAGCAGTCCTAACACCTGTAAAAAATACTTCACTGAAATCACAGCAGAAGAGAATATTTCACCTTCCGAACCAACTGCTATGCTTGCAATTTATGTGGAAATCAGACTCACTTTTGATTCAGATTCCTTTGTAAAACTCACCACTTGAGTGTGCTGCTAGAGTAATACACAAAGCACAAAATCAGGAGAACTGGATGCCTTGTTTTGACTGTCTGCAAAAAACTGCTCTGCCAGTCTGCCTTATGGCCACATGGTCAGATGGCTTTCCACAGGTGAAGTTTTTTCAAAATCAGAGGTTACTTTAATATTCCTGGATTTTACTTCTTTAGCTAACTGTCTATTGTAACAACTTCTCAGTTGTTCAAATAAGTGTCCTGAAGAACTTGATTAAAAAGGTTAGGGTGAGTAACGTGACAGATTACCAGGTGGCAAACATCTGTTCAGATAGAAAGCATAAACTTAGACATCTGGGTTGACTGACTTAGACTTTGGTCACAAACTCACCAATATTTCCTTTTAAGATACGTTCACTACAGGCTGATGTAACCATAGTAATCTTCAAGCACCATAGTACAAGCATGTAAACAAAACAAGTTTGATCTCTGTTATTCTTGATTAAAATACCATGGGTTTTCAAATTTGCTTTAAAAAAAAAAAAATCTTGGAATGAAAAAAATGCAATTCATTTTTTTTTTCCCCTCTCTCAGTTGCAACTCTAATCCCAAAACAGCAAGGTCCTCATACTGAGATACCTAACTGTGTGCTGAGCAGTCCTGCTGACTAGGGAGGCTAGATTTAACTCATTAACTCTCTGAACCACTCTACAAAAGGGCATGTTTCATGAATTTTTCACCAATATTTCTGCATATCTTTTTTTTCCTTGCCAAGGTATGCATTAATGTAATTAACATGGATAAATTCAGCACATTTGAGTGAGTGGTTTCTGTATGGATAGGTGATGGATCTCACAGTTCAGGTTCTTAGAGTACGACAGATCAACCTTTGCATAAAATGACTGTATATAATTCCATAAAACAGGTCTTAGAGTGAAAATAATCCCTAGAAACCATTCTTATTTTGTGCAGAAGATTTGCTTTTTGAAGGAATATCAAGAGATGAGAAGAAATGCTCTTGTTCTATGGCATGCAAATGAGGCTGTGCTGGTAAAAATTGTGTGTTGATAGTGAGCAAATTCTGATATGCTTGAAATTGCTGAAAAACAACATTTTTTTATGAAGGAAAATCTCAAATTAAAGATTTACTTGCAAAACACCTCTAAACAGGCTGCAAAATCCTCTAAACAAGCTGAATCTCTACCTCTTCTTCACTGGGACAAACAAGACCTTGAATCAGGGTCCCAACTCATTCCTTTCCTGGGGTTCAGTTGAATTGAAATGTAGCAATCAATAATACAATTTACATCTCAGCCGACACTTTTTGTGTCTACTGTTTCCCGTTAGGACCTCATTTATTCCAGCCTTTGCTGTCGAGAACTGCTCCCACCACCACTTTGTTAGCCTGGGAGGGCTGCCACAAGGCAGTGAGATCCCTGCTGCTCAACAGGGTTTGTGCTCTGGCTGGTGGGCTGGGTCGACAGAGAAGCCCCACCACCTGGTGCCAGTTCTGCTCAGCAGATTTTGTAGCTCTGTTTATACTCTGCTCAGCTCTAATTGACAGTTCTGTCATCATTTCTTCACCATCTTTGGGTGTATTGTTATAGTTGAATACATACTATAGATTAGGAAGAATCCTTGCACATCACAGCTGTCGTTTTCCTCTTCTTCAGTTCTTCTTGTTCCTTATTCCTACGCTTTTAGTAGTGTAAGTCATGCTGCTTATATTGCATATGCATTGACAGATTTTTTTTTGAGTGACATGCAAATTAATTCAGAGGCAGAGAAAAAGAACATTTTTGTTCCTGACACTTCTTTATTTTTATCTTTGCGTGCCATCTTTGACAGGCTTTAAAATCTTATTTGTATTTAAAAAGTAACTTTAAATAAAGAGCAATTTGTTATATCAGAAGTGTGTTACTATTGTATCTTGCTTTCCAATTTGTTCAAGTCTACGCTAAGAAAAGCTTCTCAATGATATGATTCTGACACTAAACAAGATCCCTGGAGTTCCTGTAAATATATACTCTTTTTTTTTCTCTGTATGAAGGAGATTTTTTTAATGATCCTGAGCAAGGAATTTTCCTCTGGTGCCCTTTGCCATGCTCCTTCAGGATTGCATGGGCAGAGCCGTGACAAATATTCAGTTTATAAAATTAAAGAGAATGGTCTCAGAAAGGGCCATAACTACGAGCAGAAAACCTGTTCTAATTAATCAAAAATAACAGCAAGCAGACCTATTGTCTCAGTGTCAGTAATGGATCAGCTACTGCACTCTAAGACTTTTGCCTTTTAAACCTCAGTTATCAGCTCTCAAATTACTGTTTCTGGTTTTCATTTTTTTTTTTTTTTCAGTTCAACTGGTGTCCTGGTAATTTTACTTTCTTCAGGAAAACAAAAGGTTTATTTGCTTTTCCCTTTTTAGATTTACTTACATTGAGATTAAAATTACCTGTGACCTGCCCCCTCCCCTGAACATTGGCCTTGGAATAATTCTGTGAATTCTGAGGAAACAGAAAAGCAATTTTATAGAGAGGAAATTGCCTTCATGTTTATACTAGATGAATTATAATTTTTCAGGGGATATTTTTGCCAAAAGATCCCAATTCTCGAGTAGTGACCTCTGTAGGGCAGTGGTAGAGACGTGTTGGATGACCTGTTGGGGGGGCATGGTCACCACTGAGACCACTGCTGCCTACTGACTACCTAGTGTTGTCAGCCCCAAGGATTCAAAGGCATTGTAGGAATTTTTGTTAGATGTGTAAGTGGTTTTCAAAGAGGAAAACAGTGTCTATTGAATGGGGAGTAAGGTATGTGAGGGAAAAAACAGAACAGTGACAGTGAAAGGAAACATAAGAGTCGGAACATGGGTACTGAGAAATGTAAATGTCATTCTGAGAGGAGTAATGGGAAATGAAAAAAAGTAGAAAATTAAATCTAGTTCCTTATTGTCATTGCTCTTGCCTTTTTTTTTCCCCCATTTTTCCCTAAAAATGTTTTCTTTTAAGAAAAAATACTATCTTTTACAGGATAATGTCACAGGTATTTTAGCAAGAAGCTTTCATTTTTACAGTATTTTTTTTTACTGAATTACATCAAATCACACATGATTTGATGCAAAATACTATTAACCAATTTGTTGTTGTTCTTCTCGTACAGGGTTTTCAATCCTTTGTGTTCTCTTGGTTCACGCCTTGAATTTACCTGAAAGCTATGTTAGTGATATTCTTACCTGGCGAAGAAAACTCATACAAACAACACAAAGAGCAAATTTTCATTACAATCTGTACACTTAAAAATTCTTTGCACTTCACAAGCTTAGTTGTGCATGATTTGTGTTCCTGAACAAACAAAGGAGGGGGCAGAGCTTTGGAAAATTCAGTCCTTTTGAAGCCAATGACAAAAGTTTCTCTTTTTTTTTATCAGTTTTCCACTTTGAGCTCATGGAGCTCATGGAAAGTGTCATAAAGTGTAAGACATAACATAACTGGGCAGAATAGTGATGAGAGGTGGCAATTAGTCATTGATCAGTTATCTTAGTGGCTTGTATAGAATGATGCTTTCTTGCTACCCACAAGCTGGGAGTATGAATTTAAACCTCCTGTCTTGCCTACTAGTTCATAGGTGCCTTAGAATAATTATACAGTGACAGTTTCTTGTATCAATAATGAGTATAAATAATGAAAAAAAGAGTAAACTTTATCAACCTATGGATTTTTACGTTTGCTTTCTACTGCTTACCTTGTTTGTGTTTTAGAAAAGCTGTAGACTCTTTCCCACTGTGTTTCCTCTGATGCTGGTATTGTCATTTTAAGTAAAGCTCCAGATATCACTGCAGTTATGCAAAGCAGGTATTGAATTACTGGGGTTAAAGCTAAGTATGTAGCAATTTTGTTAAGTCAAAGGCTAAAACGAGGTTTTTGTTTTAAAAGTAGAAAGCCCAAGTCCAAATATTAATCTCTTGAAACTGAACCTGTGAATCCTGTGCAGATTAGCTAGCCTGCTTGAGAGTACATTTTTTTGCTTGACATAAGAGTTCAGTTTATTTTTCAGTAAATTTATAAAAATGAAGTTTTTTACTAACCTTACTCCACCTCAGAATGCTTATTTTTTAATTATTCAGTTAAAAGTTTCTTGCTATGGACAGATCATAATTCCTGCCATGTTCGTTTGTCTGCTGCCTTTCCTCCTCTCCATGAACGTGCCTGTAATTCATCATTCCTTTCCTTATTTCTGAAGCCCATAGAAGTTAACATCTTTGAAACAAATAAATATTTACACCTTTCTCTTTCTTGTCACCAGCTCATTAATTTCTGTTGAGGTCAACCTTCCTACCTCTAGAGCATTTTAGAAAGCCTGGAGAGGGGAGGAGGTGGCTGTTTCCAGGTGACCACTGGTTTTTTGAGGGAGACACATTTAGCAGGACACTTGACAGTCTCCTTTCCTTCACACTAAGTCATCTTCTGCCCCACATTTGGAGAAGCTTTGAAAAATTAGAACATGGTACTTGAAGCAGAGGCAACAACTGAAGCTGCGTGCTGTTATGAATGCGTGCCTTGTTTCCTTCATCTGCTGAGACCTGTAACGCAACCCAGCTGCCATTGATTTTCACTGCAGAAAACCTCAACTTGAGATTCATCTTTAAGCAAATTACTAAGGAGAGGAAAGAGCTTATTCCACTCTGGAGATCTTTTCATACCAAGGTTTTTGAGACAAATGTTTATAATATTCTGTTTCAAACATATCAGTTAGAACATTTTGACTGAATCCTTGGAAAATGAGTAAAAACTGATGGGCTGTATTGCAGGTAGTATTTGGCTAGGCTCAGGAGCAAAACCTTTATCAACAGTGAAGAGGTAGTCATGAGAAAAGATGCTTGGAAGAGTATTGTTGGTAAAGAAGCATATTGAGAGTGGTAATTTATTTTTCTTT
Organism: Antrostomus carolinensis; assembly: GCF_000700745.2. Classification (NCBI taxonomy): domain Eukaryota; kingdom Metazoa; phylum Chordata; class Aves; order Caprimulgiformes; family Caprimulgidae; genus Antrostomus; species Antrostomus carolinensis. The sequence goes on from NW_010327961.1 coordinate 120,321, forward strand.
TAAGCTGTTCACCCTTATTTATCCAATGCTTAGGGGAAAATCCCATTAACAGCCACCTATGTAAAAGACTTTGTCCCTTTCAGATCATGTTTCTGTTATGCTGGGCATTCCTTAGCAGATGTGACCTTCAATGAGCAGAGTTCCAGGACATCTTTTTAAATCCTGGATGATCTACTTTGAATATCAGTTTAATTTGCAGAATATGCGAGGAATAATTCTTTTCAAGAAAAGTTATCAAATACTCTATCACTGAATTGTGCAATAAGATTACTGGTAAATCATAATTTTTCAGTGCAGCTGATGGAAGAAATAAATCCATCTAGCCACATCTAAGCAAAGTATTTACGGCTCCCTTAAATAGCCTTTCTAACTCATGTTTCCTGTATAAATCAGTCTTGTTTGTGACCTTGGCAATACATCAGTACTACAAAAATAACTAAATTGCTTTCTGCCAACTCAAGCTGAGGTTCTTTTAACTTGCCGTTGCCTTTAGTTTCACAGGAAATGTCCTCTCTGATTAAATACAATTTTAACATTACAAAATGGTTTAGGAAAAAAAATGTCTAAGTATATAGTTAAAATGATACCTTCATACTACCAATCTGAATTTTTACTGCCATCTATGAGTTTGACCGCAACATGCTGTAAATATCTGTTGACATGCAATCTCAGAAAGAAGTCTAGTTTCAATTTTGCAGTTATAAAATTCTTTAGAATTCTTTTGAGAACCATTGCATTTGATATGTCCTTCTTTTAAGTTAAGATATATCCCCATAGGAATTTCCTACCACTTCACTGGAGGTGTTTTGTCCCTGTGCCAAAAGGCCAAAAAAGCTAGTCCTCTTTTTGTTCCTTACCTCTTTTGAGCCTAACCTGAACTACCTGCTGTTTCTTTTGAAAGTTTGTCGTGCTTCCATTGACATGAGCCCTGACCCAAATACTCATTGCAGCTTGTCTTCTGCCTGGTAGTTTCTCAGGCACAGAAAGAACAATTGTCATAGTCTTTTAGACTTTATTGATTTCAATATATTGATGTTAACAAAAGATCATGCTGGGAGATTTTGCTCAGCTTTCCTTTTATCTGAGCATTGCCCAGTCATGGTACAATATGTGTTGATGACAAAATAAGTTTTTGGTGTTTAAGGACAGAGCATTGATAAAAAAACCAAACCAAAACAAAGCAGCTAGCAAGGAAAAACAATGTTTTTGGGTAGTTTGGTTAATTCATGTGAAAGGAGTTGAGATTTAAGAACAAAACTGATATTATTACATTCTCATTAGAGTCTTTTCTTCTTTTTTTTTTTCTTTTTTGAGAGAGAAGGAATGAATGAGTTTTTTTTTTTTTTTTTTGTTTGAGAGAGGAGAAATGAATGAAATTTCCTCTGAACTAGAAACTTCAATTTCACCTGTCTTTGCAAGCAGCTAAATTCCAGTTTCATCAAACACTTCTAATGTGCTCATGAATGAAGTCTTGGGAATAAACATGGTTTATTCCCAAGAATTTACCATGCCCTTACATTCTGTACACTCTTTTGTCCATTTCCTTTCCACACACACAATATCATACCCAAAGTTCCAATGTTGGCCAAAGCCTTTAAAAAGAAACAATTCACATTTAATCAGTGGAGATATTCATTACTAAAACCTCAGAAGATTCCACTCACAGTGAGCAACTAACTCTCACTACTGCTGGAATGACATGAATAACATCTAAGAAATTAAAATTTACATGAGAAAACAAC
>NW_010327961.1:122094-156752 GCF_000700745.2 Antrostomus carolinensis
TAGAGGCTCAAAGTTGTTAAAGGCTGTAGGAATTTTTCCTAACTTCAGTACTAGGCTTTATAACCATTATGTTAATTTTGTTGAGGAAAAGGACCAGGGGGAGATTTTCAATGCAATGAATGTTATATTTGTAATAAAGGAACATTACTACACAAAATCTATGCCACAGTGTGCTCCCTTCTAACCTGAAAGCTTCCTCAAAGAAAAGGGCAATGTCAGAGCCCCAAATACCTTCGCATGACCTCTGAGAGGTCCCAGCCTTCTGCTGGAGTTAGTCACCTCCACAGGTTAGGAGGGGAGTCTAGGATGTTGCTTTTGTGTCATGAAGAGACGTTAGTGGTTTGCTGCCCAAGGGGCTGAGGAAGTGGATATTGTCAGCTGGCTGAAATGCCGCAAGACCTATGTCCAGTCCCTCTTCTTGCCTCCACCACCTCTCAAGGTGAATTAAATGGTCTATAATCATAGGGGTTTGTGTCTTATTTCTGTCTGAAGGTATTAAAAACACAAACTGATTCTGCAGTTACCTTTTTAATTAAAGGTCAATGCAACTTTATAGCCTTCGAAAATGTACTCCTGATTTACAGGAAAACATAAAAGTCAGCAGAGAATTGGGTCATGTAATTTAAAGCTCATTATTGTCATTCACTTTGAAATAATACTTCCACGTTGGAGTTTAAGTTACATTATTCACTGTGATTTGTACTTTTAGAAATGGGAGATGGACAACAATTTTTTCAGGCTTCAACCTTTAGCTAGAATGAGTTATGCTAATTATTGTAAACAGAGTATTAATGTAAGTAAAGAAAAGATGGTAACAAATTATAAGTAGAGATCTGCCAGAAAAACATTATATTCCAAACAAGAAGGAAAAATTTATGGAGGAGAAGGGAAAAACATTAAACTGATAAATGTTATTGCAGTAACAAGGTACCCTGTATAAAACACTATATTTATATTAAAAAAATAGAAGATATTATTGGCTTTGACAGAGCAAGAATGTGGTTACAGATGAAGATAATGGAGCTTGAAGGGGTAGTCTGAACAAGAGCATACTGGGAGGTATACATGTGGGGTTTTGAATCCATGAGCATATTTTATCTGAAGGAAAGGACTAAAGAAGGAAGGTTTGGGTTTCCCTCCTGTTCCCCCCTTGACACACCAAAAAGGACCAAGGAGATTTCCTTTCCTTTTACCTACAGTATGGTAGGTAAGTTCCTTTTTTATGCCATCACAGTAGCCAGATGTACAAAAGACTGGAAAAACCAAAAAGAACATTTGACCTTACCCTTTTTAAGTAACGTTTTTGAGGGCCCATATTTACCGGTGTAGCCCCAGGAAATCAGAAGGCAGTTTAGGAGTTCAGTCTCCTGTTGCAAAAATTGACTTAATCTTTTTTTGATCATTTTAACCCTAGTAATCAGTGTACCAGTGCAGGTTGTTTTAAAAAGTTTGTCTTCAGATTTTTCTTACATGAAAAAAGCTATGAACCATGGCAGGTCTTCAAATGAGTTTTCTCCCTACTCAATAAAATATTGTTATGAAGTGTAAAAACACAGAATTGTCATAGAAAACATACTCACCCCCACACACACTTTTAGAAGTCAGAAAGACTGCTTTCAGACATCAATTTTATGCTTTAAGTTCCAAAAGGTTTTTTGTCTCAAATATCTTTCTTCTTTGAAAAATACTTTTATCAGCTTCAGTTTATAACAGCAAAAATGTTTGTGAGGGTTCGTCAACGCTCATTGTGTTATCTGATCCTTTTTCATTAAAATCCAAGTAGCATATACAGGTGAATTTTTTTTTTCACCAACCTGCACATTCTGGTCACATTCATTATTTTTCACGCATTGAAACAAATCTCATAAGATAGAAGCAGATGGTGACAGCCTCCCAGTACTATCAAATCAGAGATAGCAAAAATAAACATTGGTCCCAAGCTTAGAAACTAGGTGAACATTCTGTCTTCTGAAAAGCTGTGCCAATTTCTTTAGAAACCATGAACAAAATAATGTTGATTAATAAATAGCGATGAATAATTTTTAGGAGACATTAATTTACTGGAGGAATGAGACTACCTTGTACTTAATTTTCTATATCAAGATGGGTTTCATTTCAAAAGAGTGAATACTCTCTCTCTAGTTTTTGTTGAGAAAGTGCTCTGATCAATAATAATTCCATGTCACCTGAGGTTCACTATTTGAAATTCAAGAACTACATGTAATATTTGCACTGTTCCTTCAGCCCCTCTGTGGAACAATAAAAATCTCTAAAATATGCAGTAAAAATATTGTTACTACATGATGAAAATCCATATAGTAAATTTCATCCAAGTACACTGGCTTACTAGCAACTTCAAAACCTGGTTCTGTATTTTTATGCTTTTATTAATTTATTTAATGTATTAATTTTTTCACAACTCCAAAAACCTTGTACCATGGTACATGACAAACAACTGAAGGAGGGAAAACAAATACACTGGGAATAAAATATATATGCATTAGATTGCATCAGCCTTAGTTATACTTATGATTTTGTGCATAAAGTATAAGGAACACATATTTTCATTGATTTAGGACTTGGAGCATATTTGGTAGTAGAAAAGGCTAAATAGAACTTATTTTGGTACAATGAAATAAAACAGTCACCTTCTAGGATTTAAACTGGGCAAAACCCATTTGCTTTCCTCTTTCCCTTCTTCCTGTCCACCCACGTGGACCTGTACAATTACATCTTTTCTGTATCTGGCCGGTGCGACTTAGATTGTTTAGTCAAAAGAGTGAGGACACTAGAGTGTTTCAAAGAAATGATTATCAAACTTCTTAACACTCCTTGTTCTCCAAAAGCCCTACCTCTCAACCTGTTTTTTTGTTTTTTGGTTGTTGTTTTTTTTTTTTAAATAGCCCTTATTTCTGTATGTAACATTTTCATCTCAGTTTTTGGTTGTTTTTTTTAAAAAAAAATAACCCTTATTTCTGTATGTAACATTTTCATCTCAGATGATTACCTTTGTTAAACTTGTATGTTACAGGAAACTGGATATACTACTAATGGAAAGGTAGGGCACCTGATTGAAAAGTGATACTGTTCCTTATGAAACTATTGCCTTCGACAGAAGAGTATAAATAAAAATGCCTACAACGTTAATGCTTTTATGTGACAGTTGAATATCATGTGGAGCAGTGGAAAAGGAGAGGTTTTATGAGAAGTAGTCTGGGACAATAACACATCACTTGTGTGATACTGGTATCGTATATTTTATAGATAGGGAGAATAACTCAGTTCAGGAAGAAATGTTTAGCAGTTCTTCTCATATAGAATATTCTCTTTGTTATCTTCCAGAGGGTGACTTATTCTGTAAAAAATATGTTGCACAACCCATTATGTGTCTTGATATTCATCGCAAAATAAATGTTTTGACAAATTAATTTGAGGCAAAGATACTATGGAAAATACCACACCATAAATGAAAAGTGTGATGACTAACCGTGTTCATAAATGAAAAGTTGTTCTCCTTGGTGTAGTTAAAGATAGTTTATATTTTAGATTTTTGTATACTCTGTACCTAACTAAAATAAGTTGTATTGTCTAAACTTTCGATGGCAAAGTATTATATATATATATATATATACACACACACACTAACAGGGTGTGTGCTAGATGTGCTAATACAGGGAAAAAAAAGGAAAGAAAATCCCTCCCTGCTGATGAATAACATAATACTTATAGTTTGGTACTATGTCTGTGCAGGAGGGAATACCAGTTTTACAATGACTCGTCTTGTCATTCGATCAAATTCTTCTGTAATTTTGAGGATGTGAAAGAAACACAAAAGGTTACTGCAAGCTTCAAGTTTGGGTCTATAATCTCATTAGAGTTCTAGGGGAATTCACAGCCGGATTTACTGTCCTATCCTGTCCGAAGAATTTGGAAAGACAGAGTCACACCAGTTTAAGCATGTCTTTTGGTTTTAATTTCTTTCCCTTTTGTAATCCAAAACTCTATAAAAATATTTTTTTTTAAATAGTTTGAAACTTGTTTTTTACAGCCTCCATCAATGCTGAACATATTTGCCAAATTAAAAAAAAAAAAAAAAAATGTTATAATCTATGTGGTATAGGCTGTTAAATGTGTAAAATTCCCTGTTTATTGCTGCTATACTTTCTCTTTATTGCATTGATTTTAAGTCATCAGACAATATATAGCATGGATTGTCATTTACATCCTTAGTTATGGCAAGGATCTCTTCAACATCTGATTGCATTTCTTAGATCCCCCTTTTTACTCTTTGTCATCATTCTTCATCTTTTCCCCACCTTGTACTTTTCCCAAAATCTTGGCTTTTTACCTGAAGGGACAGGCTGAAGAGCACTAGTAACAATTTGGGATTCATGCTGCTACCTCTGTCTCGAATCTGTTTCTCCTCACTTCCAAAACCTGAAGCTCCTTCCATGTCTTACAGGGATAGAACTGCAACAGCATTAACCCTGTCAGATGCTTTCCCCAACTCCGAGTTGCCTTCATGTCCTCAGACACAAAGATTTTTTCCTTCAGGGGACAAACCCATAAACCATTAATTAATCTTCACATCTCAAAGTTGAGGATTTAATATTGCTAAATGATCTGAAAAGATGGTCAGGAACAATAAGATGAGGGGGGAAAGATGATTGCTATATACTTCAATGAATATTTTATTGCTTTAAAAATAAAAGCTGAGAATTTGGGGCATACGCAATCAAATATTTAACAAAGGATCTTGAACTTAGATTTTAATATGAATTTCCACTAAGTCTTCACTATGCACTGCTCTGACATTTAAATAAATTTAAATTTATTTGCCACAAGATATATAGAAACTAGAAAACATATGTCCACAAATTTAGCAATGTTTCTGACAAGTTCATAGTGTCCCATTCCTTAGAGCAGCATTTCAGTTTCCTCCTCACAGAAATTCTGTCCTAGGACTCCTTACAGCATGAGTGTTTTGGTGCATGGACTCATCCTACAAATGTTCACAAAGTACTAACATAACATTTCAATAGTATTAAAACCTGCCCAAGTTTATTTGGCACTTTGCTCCCTATTTGCAAGTAAAATCTGCCTTCCTGCCTAATCGTCTGCTGCTTTAACTGATCATTTCCCATTCCTTTAATAATATATGCCAAGTGCCTTCCAAACATATTTTATCCTTAGACTTCCTCATCATCATTATCTTGTATGGTAGCAGTGCTAATCGCGAAAGAAATTAACAAAATGAGGAATTCAAATGTCTAGGTGGCAGGTCACTTTATAAAAAAACACAAAATGTGAGTAGTAAAGCCTTTCCAAAGAACACTAATGTGTTTTTTAAAATGAACAAAAATGGAAAGCAGCTGGAGAAGCTCTTGGGGAATTTTGATCAATCAATGAGTGTTTTTAAACAATATCTATTATTTGTGAATTGAAGAATCTGAAATATGTTACCATAGTGATGATACTGGATAAGTATCAGTTTCTAAAATACTAACTGGAAAATAATGGTCTTGATTCTATAGAAATAATTGTGTATTATACCAATCAAGAAGGAATGGCTAGTTTTGCTTGGAGTGCCAAAAAGTGATAAGTATCTAAGACAAAGAAAGAGGCATTTGTGTTTGCAAACTTCATCTCAGTCAACTTTAATTTTGTGAGTAAAAATACTGTCATTGTTATTCAAGAGAGATTCAGATAATCTAGCAACAGGACCAAAAGTTAGCACTATCGTCCTCAGAGAGCTTCTGACACCAGCTTTTGAAAAATGTTCAAGAAATATTTGGGAAAATGCGTATTTTTAATATTCTTGGAACGGTGCAACTGAGTATTACCAAAGGTATGACATAATAAAAAAAACCCCAATAATTAAAGATAAAAGAAGATACCAGACGAATAGAAATTAGTTCAATCATTACAGTTCTTTAATCTCTGACCAAAAAAGCAATACACTTTTAATATCACATGACTCCAGGAACTACACGTATATTTTGACTGGATAACTGTCATAAACGCTGATGAAACTTGCAATCTGGATAAAAGATTTGGCTTTTTCCCTACGTGCCTCAGTTGTGTCTGATGTATGTGATACAGAGAAACTAGTTTTACTTTTGTACTTGTAAGTGTAAGGCAGAGTCTGGGAGTTTTTGACCAATGAACAATGCTTTTGTTCTCTGTGTATACTGGTACCTCATTCTTGAGGGTTTGGGGGTTTTTTTTTCAGTTTTCTGTTTTGGAAAATGTATGGTAGCATACAATTACTTTGGAACACTCAGAATATTCACTATGGTAATAAGAGCTAATCTTGGGAAAGGTAATGAACAGAGTCCAATGCTATTTGCAGAATGGATGGAAATTTTAAATAGTACTTGTAGCATGTACGTTCTCTCAGAATTCTATTAATAAAGACAGAGACTATCTGAGCAGCAAGACAAACACTAGTACTCAGAAAATGTAGTACATATCTTAGATATCTCAAGACAGAATAAGCATTTAGCACTTAAATAGTGCTTTCCAGCCTCAAATCACCTTACAAATAGCTACAGCACCAGTGTATGGTAAGTTTCTACTTACAGCCTTGACTATCAGCCTACCTTACTGAGGTGATATCAAGACATCTACCTGGGACCACCTCATTGCTGATTACGCAATTTGTCACATTGGAGAGATGAAGGAATAGTGTTTAAGAGGAACCCAAAGTAATTTGTGCCAATAAACCATGCAATAACAATTCAGCATGTTTACAGTGTTATTTTAGAAACATTTCTCTGCAATTCACATAGAGTTACTTATTACTGGATATCAATAACTCGATTATGCAAAGTAACAATCTGTTTTCAAGCTTCCAAAGAGACCAAGTATATCACCTGCATCTAAACTCCTTCATGTTATGCACTGAAAATCAAAAAACATTTACATTTTCTTCTCAAAACCCTATTATACCAAGAGATGTCAACATTTCTTCTGTTAACCCCAAAATACAATATATTTTTACTTTTATGATTGAAAAATTATTTACATCAAACAGAAGAAAACCTGGTAACAGAGATAAAGTAATACACTTGTAAACATAAAAACAAAAAACAAAACATCACCCCCCCAAAAAAAACCCCCCAAAACCCCACAAACCTCCAAACCCATGTGCTAATTTTCTTACCCAGGCTGGTTTTCCTTGGCACTGTTCTATTTTGCAACCCCATCAGTTTAATACTTTCTCAACCACCATGCCACAATTACAGCTGTCAACTTTCTAAACAGTATGCCCTAAGTCTGAACTAGTTGGCTTCCAAGTATTTTTTCAGTGTCCTTTCAATGCAGAGGACAAAGAAATGGATAGGCCATATGTAAAGGGCTCTCATCCTCCTTATCTCATAGTCTTGTTTTCAGTGAGCAACTGAAATAAAAATGTTTAGATGTGAACAACTCTCAGACAGCATTAGAAAGATCTGTAGGAATTTCAAATGAAATGGAAGAGTTCACGGAGGCAAAAGCATTGAAGGCTGGTGAGCACTGTGAAAAACAGCTGAATAGAAACTCTTTCCTCTCTACAGGTCGTGTGACGTAAGCTGCTTTGGGATCATGAAGAGCATACTTGGAGCTCTGAGCTGCAAACTGCTTCTTGTTAGGGGAATTCGTCTTTTATGAAAGAGATTTAATTGCAGCCGTCTTCAAACAAATTGAAAAATAACCAGAAGGTGAGTAAGTGAAAGATTCATTTAATAATCTCAACGAGACGGAGCCTAGAGCATCTGAAAGCCTTTAACAAGTGCTAATGATTATACCTGAGAAAATATGTGTTTCTGATTCAGAATTATTAATTTAGGTGCAGGAGGGAGGATAAGAATTGACATCAATTTAATGTAGGAAAAAAAAAAAGTAGAAGTCAAACTTGCTGAATAAAGAAACTGTTGTTAAAATAACCTACAGCCCCACATGTTGGGTAGTTCTTTAAGGCATGAGATACTTTGTCTTCTATGTATTTTTCAAGGGAAAAAGGTGGCTCTTCTATTGTCCTGCACACAGTTGGGTTACTGACACATTCTGACACCTTCCAGTAAGTTCTCAACATGCAGTTTTTTCCTTCTGATCTTGAAAAATATATGTGTAGAGTCTTAGATCTCTGGCATGTCAAGGAAAAGGCTCAGATGAGATTTGAATGAAATATGCTCTATAGTATTCAGTATAATCTGAAATCACCTGATACTTAGTCACAGGGATATAATCACCGTGATATAATCAGCACCTAATCTAAAAATCATGTGATGACTTCTTCATCCAAAGGACCAGAGAAGCAAAGCATTCTGGCTACAAAAAATGAATCAAATTATAGCTTGGTTGTGATGGATCTTCTCCCTTCCATTTCTCAAGGCTGTTCGTGGTGGTGGTGGTGGTGATAATGGTTACGTCACTACCAAGATAGAATGAAGTCATATATTCATTTGTCACTCTCTTTTCAGTTATGAGAATTGAGCAATTCTTGTTTTGTTTTGTTTTGTTACTTTTAAAGGAGTCCGGTGTTCCTGAGTCCCATGAGTCTGTTGGCTGCAGTACCAAAGTCAGAGCTGCTAGAGCTTCTTCGCCCTCAAAGAGAACTAAAACGATCTGACACATGCTACACTGTAAGCTGTTACTCAATTTTCAGTAAACTACTACAAGGTCTTCTTTCAACACTACACTTCAGCACAGCTTTTCAAACTATTTGAATATCTGTATGTTACATCATTTTCCTCAAACATATTAGTTTATATTTTTCCCATTTGAATCTCATTTTGTAATTTTCTGCCTGATTCCTTAATCTCACTCGGTCCCGTTTGTATTATGCCTTTGTGCTCTCTGATGTTCACCTCAAGTTCTAATTTATTCTCACCTGCATATTTCATTAATGTATTTTTACTCCCATATCCACATTATTAATAAAGACGTTAAACTGAATGTATCTCTACAGAATGCTATTAAATATTCCCCTTTACACTCCAAATTTAATACTTTGAGACTTTTGTTACAGTCAGCTCTCAATCCATGTGGCAGCGTTCTTCCGCAAGTCATTGGGAAATAAATTTCAGTATAATTCTGCAAGGTATCATATCAAGTTTAGTAGACTGCAAATATATATATATTGCATTCCTTTTATCCACCAAGTAGGTGACTGTCTAAAAAAAAAACCCCAAAAAAACCCAAATGGCAAAATCTGTTCATAGGAAATAGCTGCTGTACTTTATTACTTCATGTCTGGGTTTGGGATTGAGGAAAGAATGATCCGAGGTTTTTTTTATAACCTTTGCCTGTGATTTACAGAGCACTGTTTGCAGCTTTACCCAGGATCATTTAAATTCCCCTGCCATCAGGATCTGTTTCTCCTGCTTGCGATGTTTAGCACTAAACACTTGTTCTCAGGATAGAATAGCAGGGGAAAAGCTCCTTCAGACCGACCCTTCTGCTGAACTACGGTGGAGATTACAGCAACTTCTGCTGTGAATGCTGCAACCAAGTGCGCCATGATATATCTCCCACAGACAGCAAAGTCACCTTTGCGCTAGCTGGAAAGCTTCCATCGCTCGCTCTCTCACGTGGGAGACGTGCCCCCGACTCAACCTTCTGACTGCAGTGTCTGGGAAGACAGCGTGCCCCGTTGCTTTCATGCTGTTTTGGTTTTGCTCTTTTCCGAGTCTGTTTTCTAACACACTTTCTTTTCTATGTTAAATTGTTTCCCTCCTTAGCAATTTACTCCCAGCTACTTGTGTTCTTTTCTAATTACTAAGCATGATTAGAAGTAATTCTACTTCTTTTTACAGGTTCTGCAGTTTGATAGTGGAATCTGATCAGGACCAAATTCAGCTGTGGCTATCTATCTAGCAAACTGTGAGTCTGCTTTGGGAAGCCAAGTTGGGTATGTGGTGTATTTGTCTGGTGGTTTAAAGCAATACTCGGCCCTCAAAGAATGCAGCAACCTTTCATAATGTAGCTGCTGGAAGGGAAAAATCACATTCTTTATTTTAGATTGGTACAAAAAGTGCACCAAAAGTAATCAAGGGGGTCCAGCCACAAGATCAAATTCGGAATTTTCCCAAACAATTTGCCTTGGAATGACTACTGGAGTAGCTGCATTTAAGACTTACTAAATGGTTCGGTTCCAAAGAGGGTATTTTAATATCGAAGCCCTGTGCCCTAATGTTTCAAATCAAATACTAAATAAATTATTAAGCCTGGGAGGGGGGCTGCTTATTTCCATTTCAAATAAAATACAAATCAAATATGACATTTAAAACTTTTCGATAATGTCTCTAAAGAGTGGTAAGAAGAACACAGACTTGTAAAAGAGGTTTGTTCAGCACTTATAAGACTAACCTATCAATAGTGTAAGTCATTAAAAATAGAGATTTTCCACATGATGATTCAGGAGAACATTTGTGGCTTAAAATCTTGAAAGGTTAATACTGACAATAAAGCTAATGGCTGTCTCAGTTTCTCCTGGCATTCATTTTCCAAATCCCTTTGGCCAGTGAAGTCATTTGTGATATACTCCCTGTTTAAGGTGTCCTGAAGATGTATAACTTGATTATGCTAGTGTTAGACTGTGGGGATTTTGGTTTGCTAGGGATTTTAGTGAGGTAAAGAGAAGCTGGCTCCTCTGCTCCTTTCTGTAACAAAAAGGACAATATCTGGTAAGAGTTCTGTTAGTTTTTTAGGCCTTTATAGCTAATGAAAGTTAATTTGCAATAAAGCAGTCCTTGGGTTTCTCTAGTTTGAGATTCATCCTGCTTAAAGTAAGAAAAGATTGTAAATAAGGCATGAGGGAGCTCTTCTATACACTGATGTTGGGCACATTTTTTGTGTATAATATCTTTTAAAGTTACCAAGAATGTCCAGATCTCAGCATGGGTACTAAGAGGTAAGTTTCACTAGCTCATCAGAGCAGGGAAAATGAAAACTATAGAGTATATTCATGCCATACCAACTCAGATGTTCTGAATGCTCCCTGGATAAAATTCTCCTGGCACTGGAGGCAAGACAGTGTGACACTTTGTTCAGGTATGTAAAACAAGTGCCTAAAATGCATACGGTTTTTATGGTCCCTTAATTTTTATTTTACAATACACATACATTTCATATTTTAACTTCACTCATATTTTAAAACCTGTAAACATTATAAATCTTAAGAATTTGCTTAGGACAAGCTCTATGTGTAGAATTTAACAAAACTAAGTTATGTCTTTAATTGTTATCAATTTTGAGATTTATGATAGTTTAGGGTGTTTTTTTATATATTTATGAGTTTTATTCTAATTTAGAAAGCCACAACAAGGCTGTATATATATGGAGGCAAGGACAAAATGTTTATCTGAGAGTTTTCTTCCTGGGTTTTTGGGTTTGGTTGCTCCTGCTCTCAATCATTTTATTTTATATAAATTCCTATCTACATTTTTGGGTTGGATTTTCTGAAGTAAGTTAAGATTTTAGCTATTCAAACACATGTGCTTTCAGTGCATCCCTGAATGAAATATAAATCACTGCAGACCATCTAACAGATGTGCCATTGGCTCCCTTCATGAAAAACTAACTAAGCAGACAGCTGTAAGCAGAGGCACAACCTGGAAATTCCAAGACTCTTTCAAAAATAGCTCTAAGCACCAAAGTTTTAGCAAGTGTTTTATGCAGGTATTTAAAATACATGGTGATGTTCTCATCTAAAATTAAAGTTGATTGTTATATTGCTGGAGAAAGATGTAAAAAAACATTCAGGGTCTGATTAAGACGGACAGAGACGTTCTTTTATGAATACGTGTAATATGGCTGATAAAAAATGTTCCATTGAAAGTAATTTCCAACAACAAACTATTTTTTACTAAAAAAAAGCTGGTTCTGGGGCCAACGTTGTTGTTTTGCTGTCTTTCCATCAAAAGATTATCCTTAAAAAAAAAAAAACCTTCAAAAAACCCCAAAAAACTATTTATTTATATTTTTTTATTCCCCCTCATGCTCTTTGTTTAGCAACATGCAGAAACAATTAAGTCTTAGTTGATGAGCTGGTGGCATATGTCAACATTGTTTCCTATAGTTTTCTTATAGCTACTATTTTGCTAAATTGTAAATTTTAGGTCCAAATGTAGTTTTCTATCAACTCTGGTTGATTATTGCGAAATAAATTGAATAAACTTTGTCCTCGGCCTTTAACATGTATTTGCAAACCTTCTGGTATGGAAAAAGCTTTTGCAAAAAGGAAAAGAATAACTTGTTCACCATGTACACGATGAATAAAAGATGAATAATCTAAGAAGTTAATTAGATTAGATTTCAGCATGAAAGGACTTGGAGTAGATATGAAGAACAGTTTGATGATATTGAAAGCAACAGAATTAATTGCCGGAGAAAATTGTAGCTGCCTGAAAGTTCTTACCTTAACTATCCTAGAGAGCTTCTACTGCAGCTTGACTCCCATAGGTTTTCAGATCTAAGTTTTCAGGCCTTGTGACAAGAAATCTTGAAGTCCTTAGTCCTACGACAGTCCACAGAATGGGACTGTTCTTGAGATACAGCTTAGAGGAAATGAAATGCCAAGCTCTGGGACAGGGTTGCTCTAGAAACAGAAGCCTGGGAGTCCTTAGAGATTCCTAATTGTCTGAGCCCTCCATTCTCCACTCATCTGGCACTATGAGAGCGGGCTGCTGGAACTCTTATCTTTGTTGAGCTTGTTTACATAATTTTCACAATTTCACATTTTTCAGTTGTGAGTAAAATTGCTTTTACTTGGAAAACAGGTTTATACTTAATGTTATTTAAAACTCTGGATGGAAATCTTCTAAATGTAGTTTGTAAGGAAAAACAAAGCTGGAAAAAAACCCCTACAAACCAAAAACTGAAATCTACTTGCATACAAAATTAAAGTTATGTCATATACTCGGCCTGCTTCGTAATTCCGCTGATTTTTAGGGGCTTGCAGTCACATGGTTTTGGGCGTTTTCAAATTTTGCTTCTCTGTTGCTGTGTGGAAGATTCATGGCAGCAACACATGAATTGATTGAGTGTATATTGGAAATGGTTACTTTGTCAATACACCGTGTACTGCCAAATGCAAAAATGTCAAACAAACAGGGGAAAAAAAAGAAGGAAAATAATTATTGTGTAATCTTTAATAGTTAGTGTAGTCTCAATTGTTCCTTGCAGAAATTACAGCTAAACAGTTTTCAGCAGAAATTATTGTAATTGGCAGCCTTTCTTCAATATTAAGTTAATTTTAACCCAAAGAAAATTAACAATTAACTTCAAAATATAAACTGGCAAAGTGAGTTCACTAAAGAGTAAATTGACTAATTTATTTTAGTCCTGGTATTTTCTCTATACTTGGGTGTTTTCACTGGGTTGTTAAAGAACAATTGGATGACATGAATATAAGCTGCTTAAATATTTATGATCTAGTGTTTAGCTTAGTTGTTATAATTGCATAAAAGGCAAGAACCTAGTTCACTGTATTTTGGTAAAAATAGAACCCTGCCTATCTTGAGTAATGAAGAAATTTCTTGGATGAGAGACCATCTGGAAACCCATTCAGAAATAAAAGAGGAAAGAAGTAGTGAAAGGTCACAAAACAAAAGATAAATTGCTCATACTTAAAACAGAGTAAAGGAATCTGAAAATCCCCTCTCCAGTTGTATTCTGACATTCAGTAAATCTGACTTGCAGGTTTATTCTCAGTTCTGGCTTTACAAAAGTAGTTCTTGATTTTTTTTCTTCACTGGGGGCTCAGAACAGGATCTTTATTTTCTTCTCTTCTTTCCGGTCTACAGCTCGGTGACTGTGACTGCTAATTTTGACTACCTTGACACATTCCCATTGATTTCTTTATGTGCTTTATCTGTTGTGGTACACCTGTGACATCATATTTTAGACTCTACAGGTCCTACAATATCTGTTTAGGGTTTATTATTCAAGTTTTTGGTATGCATCCTGAATTCATATCTGTTTTTACACTGTTGGGATGGTTTTTGAAGAGTATGCTCAGTTTGACTCTTAATAATCTTATCTGCCTCAAAATCCTGATAGGCTACTTTACATTATGCAGTCTTTCTGTTTACTTGTTCTCACATCACAGCTACTGTTCTCATGGATTGGGCATTCACATGATGATTCCCATTTGTTTTACATTTTAGTGTCCTAGCCATAAAGTTTTGTTTTTCCACTTGAATTTTTCAGGTACTGTTTTCTTTAATTTCTGTTTCTCCTTTTAGTGCTTTATGCTACTTATCTACTGATTTATCCTCTAATGATTCATTCTTATAGACCTTCTTGAGGAATATCTACACTGTAATCTAGTTTTGTAATCCAATACATAATTTTTTACACATTTAGGTAGCATGCACACACAATATTTTAATGTATTTTTTTTTCCTGTGTTTTGATTCTATGTTTTCTTGTACAAATGGAGAAAGAAGGAGGGAGGAAAGGAAAGTTAAAAGGGTTCTTTAAAGGACACTGAATTTGCAGACAAGTTCACTTGAATTCATATTTCTAACATCCTTTTCTGCACAAGTGCTGTGAGGATGGACATGTCCTCCTTTGGTGGACAGGAAAGAGTTCTAGAGACTTTCCACAACTCATCCATGTCAGTGCAGAAACAGTTGAGGTCGTGTTAATATGAGTCCAGGTTAGCTATTGAATGCTTGCATTTAGGCTTGAACTACTTAGGGTTGAAAATGCTCTACAGATATGTCTTTGTGTTAGCCTGGTAACGCTGCTATCACCATCATTCACAAGATCACATTCATCACACTTATAGTGTTATAGAAATCCTTGTAATCATTCAAAAATTTAATTTATTGCTCATATATTTTAAACTAAACAGTATTTGTTTCAATGGCAATGATATTTTAGTTCTGAAGATTTTTTTCACTGAAGATTCCCATCTCATCAGTTGCATATGAGAGAGCTTTCATTTATGCTGATGTTCTCCTGCCTTGAATCCATGGGTAAATATGGGTCAGGATAAATGTAGATTTTTCTTGAAATTAATTTTATTTCATTAAAGAAATAGACTTCTTTAAACCCTCGAACCCATTTTTTTTTACTTTTCACCAGCTGGCTGATAGACAGAGTGGCATGATAATCCTCTCCCTGCCTTTTTATTTCATTGCTCTAGAGAGTGCTATACAGTGGCATTATACCCAAGATCAGGCAAATAATTATTTTAATTTAGAGAAGTTAAACTGAAGAAAAAGATTTTTGTAGTTCTTTGCTGCAGATTGGAAAGTCTGCAAGAATCCAACAGAGAATGATAGATTTGGAAGATATTTATACCTGCTAAGTGTCCTAATTGTTTCATTATTGGAAAAAAACAATGTTCCATCTCTCTGTGAACATAGGCAGAGTTTATGAAATATTTCTTATTAAAGATATGCTGTACAAATAGCTATAAAATAACCACAGATGCGGTTTTGGGAATGAGGCTGGCTTGGGTCACCACAGGAGATACATTGATATTAGTCATTCTGCCAGTGTTCGCAACTTTACTCAATTTCTTGATTCTGTGCTGAAGGGGAAAAAAAGGCCAATCTTTCTGTTTTTCATGATGAAAATCAAAAAACAACATGGAAAAAACCCTCTTTTTTATTTTTTTTTTTCCTCTTACTAGGTCCATGACATGCCTTTATTCACTGGCATCCTTAATGATGAGAAACTCCAGTGTGTTTTGATAACTATAACCCAAGCTAATTACACAACCTGAGATCTTAAGTTTCTGTAAGTCAATATTCAGAACCATTTAGAATATATTTGAACAAAGTAGACATAAAGGTCAAGTTACAATATTAATTCTCTCTAGGTAGGTCCAGTATATTAAAATATATTTTCCCCTCTGTTTGAGAAGTTGGAGCTTTCAAATACAATCAAGATACCTTTTGTCAATTATCCATGTACACCAAATGAGCAAAGAGGCAGCTTTGTGCTATGCACAGTTTCTTGCATTTTAATGATGTGAATTTCTTTCTGTCACACATAAGGGATTCAGAGAAGTGACCTCTCAGCAGCTTCTTTAAGTGGTGCTGAGTAATACATAATTTATCTGTAAGAATAAGGACATGCAGACACTCAGTATAGGAGTTTAATGAATAATATGTCTGATACATTGTCATATCTGCTCTGAATGCACAGGCTGATGTTTTATATTGAGTTCTAAATTTAGGAAGCATTCTTTTTCCTTCTTTCCGTAAAACTTTGGACAATTTTTGGGGGTTAGGTGGTGGTAAATTCATTTTATTCTCCTCACAGAAGTGAATGCAGCATAGGATAGTATATGATAACACATGCAAAAACTTCTGTAGATCTCTTATACCAAGTGTCATTCTTTCACCCACTTCAGAAGAATAACAACTTTATTGCTCTGTGTGTCACTGTTCTGTTTGACTGCATGGGCGAATTTCCTGAGGTTGTTTGTCAGTTTTAGTACAAAGTAAATGTTGCTTAGATGCTCCGAATTGATTATGTTCAACCTCAGGCAATTTCACAATAACCTATTGCCCATTAAAATCACAAAACGCTATGTCATCTCCAGTCCTTATTAAGATAATTGACCCTCCTACTGAATTAATAATCTACAACCTGGTTGCTTAAATATGCTTGCTACTAAATAGTTCTCCTGAAGTCTAAATGGTAACATATTTTGATGAGATAATTGAGCTTGTTTGTCTTCTTGTTCAGTTAAACATCCTGGATTGACAAGAGCATATTGCTTAAAAGTCATCAGAAAACTGTGGAAGGCCCCAAATTTGCCAGGGATATTTTTCATATTTCTTAGGTATTTTATTCTTTATCCTTTTGCTATTCAAAAGAAAAATTACAGGTGAAAATCTGAGCTATTCAAACTCAAAATTATCAGTGTATGTATAATTTGACATTTTAAATTTATTGGCTCTGAATCAAAGCTTTTTTCTATAATAGCAGGACACCTTCTATATTTTCTCATAATTGGTATGGGTTTACTTGAATTTTTAAATTAGTAGGAAATTAAATATGATTTCAAATTAAGCTACTCTTTGGTAATATATAGGTTCTAATAGAGACGATGAGCTTCAGAATGCTTTGGATTTCTTTCAGTGTGGAGACTAGTGAATGTTTCTAACTAGATGTATGGGAAACAGGCTTATTTTGCTTTTGTATTGCCTACCCTTTGCTTTCTTCCCAGGTGAGTGCTGATGAAATGAATAGACAGGAACACATATCAAAACGTTGTTTCCCTCATTAAAGCAACCATTTTGCATCTGGTTGTCATTTTCTGTACCCCATTGTTGCCTCCTCATATTCCCTTTCTACCCACTTCCCTTATTTTTATGTTTCTCCTTGCTCTAGCATTTCAAGTAAATATATTCTTCCACCAGACATGGCAGACAAATGGGCTGGCTCAAGCAGCTTGTTTGAAAATATATGATCCCCTTTGTTGCTTAGCTTTTTTCTTTTCTCCTAATTAAACAGAGGGGAGGTTGCTTTTATTTAAAGTAATGACAAGCATGTCCAGAGCTGGTTAGTTCATTCTAAAGCAAATTGACCGAATGGAACCCTGCTACCATGAGAAAACTCTGATCAAGTTCTTACTCAAGTGAGGAACCGTAAAGGAGTTCTGTAAGGCTGTGAACATCTGTTGTACTTCACCCCTTCAGTGCCACCACATACTTCACTGTAAGTGCACTTGCACTTTTATGGTGAGTGAAAGGAGTTCTGTATGTTTTATACTCATGGCCTGACTTCACATTGCTTGTTTATGTAAGTAGCCCGTAGGGAGTCAGACAGGCTATTGGCATGAGGAAAGCTGTTGAAATTTGAACTTCAGGTTTTAAAACCTTTATAAGGCATACAGAAAGTACTCTGCAAAAATATACAATATCCAAACAGAAAAAGTTGACAAGAAAAAAATCTCGTGCATAGAAATTTCTTCATTCTCAACTGTGTTTTTGCATTACTGATGCAGCATCATAATTTCTTTATAAGTCAGAGCATGACTTTACATACTAGAAATTGCACAGACTGACCTATTGGATAACTGAGCATATCAGTCAATGTTTACTGTCAATTTAATTTCACTGCATCACACCCAGCACCTAGATCAAAACCCTTGGGTGTTAACATACAAATCTGCTGTTCTAGAGCTATTTAGCAGTCCTGTCAACATACTTTTTTAAACATCTTTTACAATAGTGCTGTATCTTGGCAACAACTCATTACACCAGCCACCTACACAGAGAAATAGTCAATTAAAAAAAATCAAAATAATATATAAAATATCCTCAAAATGGCCAAGGGCATTGAAAGAGCTAAAATTAATTCTCTCAGCAACCAGCTGCTGAGTGAGTCCAGTATACCAGTAAAAATTCTTTATCCTTTCCGACTTTAAAGTACTTAACCTTTTTTGGGACTGGTTCATGAGAAAGTATTACTTTCTCCACCAATGGCACTAGGTTTAGCCTTCTGTATTTGTTCAAAACAGTAGCCCAGAAAATAAACAGTGATTATAAAATGCACAGATCAATAGATCTGAAATATCTTCACAATTGCCCATATCAATTTCCATATTCACCTAAGTGAATAGTCATCCCTTCCAACCTTGAAAAAGTCACACATCAAAAAGAAGTACAGGATATTGAGTACTGGCAATTCTTTCTCTTACTCAGCAGGCACATTATTTCCCAATAAAAAAAGTCTAATTAGAACACCACTTAGAAGTAGCACTGACTAGATAGGATATTAAATATCCATTTAAAGAAAACCCATGTATGTATAAAACAGGATACCACTTGCTAACTGTTGGTCACTAGATCCACATTCTAATAAAATATACTAGGGTATATTATGAGAAAATGGGTATGAATATTTTAGTATCAGTTATGAGAAAGGAAATCTACTCTATAAATTAAGAAATCTAGGTCTTCCATTTGAATATGCTCTGAGATGAGATATGGCTCAATAATATTAAATTTACTTGACAGTAAATAGTTTAGTTGTACCGGTAACACTTCAGGAATTAATTACATCCATACTATTTCAACTTACTAGGAAACAGCTGTAGAAATAAAAAAGCAAGTCTGGGATAGGAGTGCATAATAAAATTGAATATTTTCTGCTTTCAGAGGTAGCATCTGGGACCTAACAGATACTGCCTCACAATTTTTGGGTGGCAATAGAAATTCAAGTAGAAAAAAATAAGGATTTGCTGTTGTTATGTTGGTTCATAGAAGTCTGTCTACATGATCTAGATGAAGGGTGTTGTGGATGCTTAACTTTGATTTACAACTCTGTAACTCTACTAAGCTCTGGTTCATGTAGGTTTACTCTGAATTCAATGTAAAAGAAAATAAAGTTTGTCTGCCCAACATAAATATTTAATACACTGTAATCAAGTTAAGGACACGATGATAGCATCTACAAGTATACAAGCCTTTACTTTTGCATACCATGTTAATACAGGAGTCACTGCAGTTGATTTAATTTGAATATTTTTCAACATACATTTCTGCAGGAGCTTTGAGAAATGGATGTTTGTCTTTTTTTCTTACACTGTATCATAGATTTTTATATTGTTTGGAAATTCAGATAACTTGAGTGTTTTTCCTTGTAAGAACACATTTTCCCTCCCTAAAGGCATAATTTATATTCCTTGGTTGTTTTTGCCCACCAGATAGTCTCTACATGATTTTCAGTGCTGTCTGATAACTGCTTCTAAATGTTTTTCTTCCCAATATTATTTAAAACATTGTTATATATTACTAAACTTTCATTTATTTTCTCGCTTTCCTGTGTGTGGAAAGTGGAGGAAAAACATTTTAGCACTGTTTTTATGATGCAGCATATGAAACTGGGTTTCACATGTGATTTGGTACATGGACTCAGGGAGTTAAATTCTTGCCATGAGTCAGGGGGAGGCAATATGTAATCAGCCATGAAGTTCGTGTTTCACAAAGCTGCTTACACTGAATAATTCAATATTGGAGCTTTAATGATATTTGAATAGGAATTTGTATGTAGGCTGTACAGTGGATAGATGAAAGGAGGCAGACAAACTTTTGATTTCTGGCTGAATCATTAGCATCTGAGATGGTTTTTCAGCCCGCTGTGGGATCAGCCCTCCCAGAGACCAACACTCACTCTGCTGCCTCCAATGACAGGTGACCTCCACCATCTCTATAGGTTGTGCACAGTCTCCATATCTTCTCACAGCTTTTCTCTGAGGGCCTGAGACACGTAGCCCTCAGTGATGGTCTCTCAGTGGCAGGACCACCATCCTTACGTGTCTACTTCAAGGAAGAGAGGCTGGGAAGATGCCCCCACCAACAGGAACCGGGGGGGTTGCCGAACATGAGCCAGCAGTGTGCCCAGGTGGACAAGAAGGCCAATGGCATCTGGGCTTGGATCAAAAACAGTGTGGCCAGTAGGACCAGGGAAGTTCTCTCACCCCTGTACTGGGCATTGGTGAAGCTGCACCTTGAGTGCTGGGTTCAGTTTTGGGCCCCTCACTCCCAGAAGGGCATAGAGGTGCTGGAGCGTGTCCAGAGAAGGGCAACGGAGCTGGGGAAGGGTCTGGAGCACAAGTGTGATGAGTTCCTGGCTGAGGGAACTGGGGGTGTTGAGCCTGGAGAAAAGGAGGCTGAGGTGCTCAGGGACACGGTTTAGAGGTGGATTTGGCAGTGTTGGGTTTATGGTCGGACTCGATGATCTCGAAGGTGTTTTCCAACCACTACAATTCTGTGATTCTGTGTGAGTACAGTGATCTTGTACCACCTGAGTCAGAGGCAAACCCCATGGAGGTCAGGGCTGGTGCTGCTGAGCAGACACTGCTGTTTCAGCTCACGCCTCTACACCGTGAGCCCCGGTTGTGACTAACGAGACACCAAGGCTGCCGCCTGGGAAGTGTGCTGTGGAGCACAGCTTGTCTCTGGGTGGGGGAGGACAGACTGTACCCATCACTGCTTGTCAGTGACAGATGGGAGGGAAAGGAGAGAAGGGGGGAAGCCAAAAGCAGCCCAGAACATAGGAAACATGTTTCAGAAATGTCTGCACAGGGATTTTCTGCCTACACCAGAAGGGCCTCTGGGCTGCTCTCCACAAACAGGGTGATGAGGGCAAGTGTGGTGGTTTCACCCTTTTAGCTGCAGCCAAACACAACCTGCTCTCTCACTCTCCTCCCCCCCACTTCCCCTCCAGGGGAAATTAAAATTTGAAGAGGAAGCATTATTGCCATATTGTTCTTCCTAAACAAAATCTGCTGAAACATAAAGGAAAATAGTTCTTGATTTCTTATAAAGATCTTTTCAGATTTGAATCTCTGAAACAAATTAGAATCTGAAAGAAATATTTCTGATGAGCCCTAATACCAATATTCACACTTTTCATTACAACGTGTATTTTTATACTTTTGATTGAGTTGGTATTACGTTGCCTGCAGGTTATGAAAAATTCAGGAAGAAATGAGAGGAACAGACCAAAGTCCTGCATTAGCTAAAGTAGACTGTACACTGAATTTCTAATAGATTTTCTCTCCAAAGGTCTTAATCCCAGTGTCTTTCTGGGGTAGTCTGAAAAGAACAAGATAGAATCTGCTTATCACCCTTTCCCCCTGAAAGCGCAGGAAAGGTAAACAAGAAAGGCAACTTGTCAGCACTGAGACAATGACTTCTATTTCTAACATCACACTGATAAGAGATTTTTATGAGGGATTTTTGTATCCAGATTAAAATAAATCAGCAAGTGTGCTTGGGTGTTCTGCTGTCTAGATTTGGTGTTGTTTTCTGTGTCCTTATATATGTCCTTAGACATAAAGGCAAAGTTATTTCACTTTAATTTCACTTTGCCTGGGAAAAAACAAACCAAAACCAAACCAAAGAAACCCACTCTATTAATTTATTCCAGGTTCTGTTATTTCATTTTACCAGAGTAAAACTATGAGAGGAGATGCAGAGGTGCATTGTCTCAATCCTAGCAGCGGTAGATATCACACCAAAAGGAAAGAAAATAGCTCTCCCACGTAGCTATAGGTTATACCTACAGACAGTCCCTTTTGTGGAAGCTACTTGTCTTCCCCTGCTGTGTTGGTCCCACTCTGCAAGCTGGTGTGAAAAGGTTGGATAATAGACCTTTCATCCAGTGCTCTTCCTCCAGAACAGAAATGTGTGCTCCCAGGAAGGAGAGAAATCTTTTCTCTTTGGTAGCAGAAAGATAAACAAAGAGGTAAAGTCATTAAGCTTTTGTCCATAGAACAATCTTCTATATAACCAGGAACAATCTGGCCAATTATTTGCTCATTTTGAAAATTGTCCTGTCATTTTTTCTCTCTGCAGGTCATAACAATCTCTAAAGCATCTTCCTCACCTAGAGGCTTAAATGCCATTGAAAGGTGATGGAATTTGAGTTCCTGACTTACTCAGCTTTTTTTCAACATTGGAGATTCCACTTAAGTAAACATCAAACTGATCTAATATAGGTACTTAGGGAGATGGTTTGGAGGTGGAATTGGCAGTGTTGGGTTTATCTTTGGACTTAGTGATTTTAAAGGTCTTTTCCAACCACTGTGATTCTGTGAATATTGGCTTTGCTTTTCATGTAAGACTTGTTTTTGGAAGGGAGGTAGAGGCAAAAAAACCCCATAGAAAATCCTTTTTTTTCCTTTCCCTGAACTAAACAATTGAATGCGAGGGAAAACTTCACAGGGACAAATTGCTTTACCTAGAAAAGCTAAACTATTTTATTTTGAAATATGAATCCAGAACCAAATGTGTCAATGGTATTTGATTTGTGAACAAAATACTGGTCAAAATAATCATGTATGTGGCATGGCCATATATCATATCATCTATCCTTAAGAAGTCCTCACCAAGCAGAAGACCAAATTCATAGTGTATTTTTAAACTAATCATTCCTGTGGAAAGAAACAAGAAAAAGAGAAGGTGACAGAATCACTTCCTAGTAAATAGTACTTCCAAGACCAAAATACATCTTTGAAAATCAAGAATTAGCATATACATTCACCATATTAATATGACTGTAACAAGAAACTCTTCTGTCTCCACAGTAAAATCACAAGCAGTGATTTCTCTCATTCTCCTACCCCCCAAGAAAATATTTGCACTGAATTTACTTATTTTTTTCTTAAATAACAGTGAAATCTTTTTATGGAATGCACAGGTGGCCAGACAGGGCATGCTCAGTCATATACGAGGGAAAAATTGGAACAAACCTTAAGGTAGACTATGGTATATCTGTGATTCTTTAATGTTATGATAGTCTTAACCACAAAGTAAAATGTCTGTCAACTGGATAAATGTAACAATCCTGCAGTCATCTCTCAGCCCAAACCTCTACTGATTTCAGTTCAAAGCCACAAACTGGGCAAAAGTACAGAGTTTGGGTTTAGGAGGTATCTGCCAATTCGATAACAACTCACAAAAATTTCCTTTGGAAGCAGCCCCATGTGTATTCTGATTTGGCATCTAGATATCTTCATAAAAGTACACCATTTTTCAGATTTATTGCATCTGGTTGATTTTAGTGTAAATATGTTTTATTAGTGTAAATATGACTATAGCGTAGTGTAACCAGTACCGTGCGTTGTGTGTGTAATGTGTAACCAATGTAGTTTAAAAAGGTTTTATTTAGTGTAAATATGTTTTATTTGAAGGGAAAGCAGCTACTTTGAAACATTATCAAATTGAATATGTTTAATTATATAACGTGAATTTCAAAATATAAATGTATTATCCATAAAATGCTCACTAAAATGGATTTTTTTAACAAATACCATTCCAAGAATGACAATTCTGAAGAATGTCGATGGTAATATAGAGCAGTAATAAAAATTCAAACTATTGTGTGTGAAGAATAAAAGATTTGCTTATATGTTTAAAGATGCATTGAAACTAGGATAAGAGATAAGAAAATAAAACTGACACTTGTCAGACTAAATGCTGACTTTATATTTGATTTAGATGAATTCCTTTGATACAGACCAGATAATACAATTGAGTGAATTCAAAGACAGAGGAAAATAGAGAGTAAACACTGAAAACTATATCATTTTAAAAGAGCAGCAATGCGATTAAATACAAAAGGGTTTGTATTACATGAAAATAATCATCACTACTGAATCTGTTTTCCATAAGCTTTACAAACACTCATGTAATTTATTTGTGTATGTAAAAATGAGTATTCAGTATTTTCCGCAAGAAAGTACCTCTTATTTGAGCTGTTACAAGCCACTTTCTGTCCCTGCTTCACAAGAAATTGCTTTTTTGGAGCCTAATCCCACCCAGAATTTATGTAAAAAAAACCACTTGCATAAAGCTTAATTTTCCCTTTAAAAAGATTTCTAAAGTGATCCATCTAAGCTGCAAAGTTTTGGGTTTTTTTTATATTATTATTATTATTAAGTGACTGGTAGTCAGTGTTTCTGAGAAATGTATTACCTTTTAAGATCTTCAAATTAGAAATGGATTTTTAAATGTCTCCCGTCTGCGTTGGCAGTCTGGGACATGAGAGAAATTCCTATGTAATTTTTGTGGGTGTTTTGCTGCTTTGATTTAGGAGCACAGTCTGCATTAGAATCAATTTGTATTTGGAAGTAATTTAGGCTTTAGTCTGAGCTTACAAAATGAGGTTTTGAAACCAAAATGGCATTGGCATCTGAGATGAGTCTGAGAGTTGTGCTCCCCTCTGAGGATGTTCAAGAGATGTTGGGCATCTCAGAACAGGGAGTTTTCTGACATAACCAAAATAATTTACTGAGGACATGGTCAAATTTAAATCTCACCCTGCTCTCAGGGGTTCTGGTGCCATTTTGCTACTACCAGGGAGCAGATCCTCCTGTTTGGGGAATTCTCTGTTGCAAGCAAACCCTTCCAAAAGGAAGCAGCTGCTCCTTAATTAATTAATTGATTAATTATTTAAATCTTACTTAAGGAGGAGCCTACAGAGTGTATTCCCCCTTCCTCTATTGCTCCTGTTGACACAGCAGCGGTGAGAGAGGTGTCTGAGTTCAGTTCCCTTCTCCACCCACATGAGCTTCAACTGTCTTATCTTCTTCAACCCAGAGGGATGCTGGCTCCTGGGCAATGGACAGCTTTTCAGCTGCAGTTACCTGTGGGTATGTTGGAAGTTGTTTACTTTCTATAATATTTAGTGAGCCAGAGAGACATAAGAAACTGGTGGTCAAGTCTGTAGGGAAGTGTTTGGGTCACCCAGCTTGAAGAGGGAAATCCTGTGTTTCAGCTGAGCACTTTTTGTGTGTTCTTCATTAAGCAGTCACTGAGTGAAATACTTAAATACTTTTAAGAACTAGGACTGGAGCACAGACTGTATCTGGACTATAGAGCAAACAGGATAAAGAACCAAGGGGTGTCTCTTTAACGTGTGCCAGTGGCGTTTGGATATGAGAAATCTGCTGAGCTGCTCAGCCCTGTCAAGTGGTCAGTGCTTCTGAGCACATCGAGAAGAAAACCTGTAGGCTCCTGAATCAATTCTAGTATTGAAAGTAATGTGTTATTGTTTAATGTTTAATTAATGTTATATGAACTTAGGAGGTAAATGCTGGAATTTTGAGGATCCAAACTCGGAGCAGAGATGATGTCCTGGTTTTATAGTTTTGTTATTAAGCCTTTCAGGAAATGCTTATGTGTGAGTAGCATGGCTTGGGGTCTCCATGTCTGAAAACATTAGCTGTTGTATCATATTATAGCTCCTTTGGAAACTTTATTTTCCGTCTTAACAGCTGCATGACAACTGATAGAAAGTTCTATCAGTTGCAAGTGTGATGCCTGGTTTCACTCCAAAGATATCAAACCCAACAAAATTTTGCTTACTTGGTTTTGGGGTTGTTTTTTGTTGATGGTTTTGTTGGGTTAGTTTGGTCTGGCCAAGACATTTGGTGATAATGTTGGTTTATAGAAGTTTAATGTTTTTCTGTTAATGATTTTAAATCAGCTTTATTCAAAACTGTTAAATGAAGTATGTTTGTAAACAATAGCTCTCAAGAACAGAGAAATTATTTCTGATGATATTGAATTAGATACATACTTTGTTGTAAATAATATCTCTCATGTTAATCAGAGGAAATAGTTAACAGGCTTGATGAGGGTGCTTGTTATTAGGCTAAAAGGAAGACAGGAGTAAAACTATGTATTGAGTTATTTTTCCTGACTACTGTGGAGTCAGAAAAGCTTTCATTACATTTGCTGGATAAAACAGGGAAGCAATGCTTTAGGTTCCAAGTCCCTTTGCTTAGATTGCTACAGACAGAAATTATAAAGAAAGTCCTTCACCAATATTAGATGGACATGACTACTGGCTAGGAAATACTCAGTTTTTAACATTTTTTGGAGAGGGGAAAAAAAAAAGACCATTAACAGTGTGTGGGAAGAACAAACAGTAAAAGAAGTGATAGAGATAATCTAGAACACCTCTTGATTCAGGAGTGTCCACTTGCACCACTGTGGGAAATGTAGGTTCAAGCATCTGTTCCAAATCGGATGGGCAATGTGGTTACGTATTCTAACCCCAAAATCAGTTAAATCCATTAAATATTATGACATTAGTATTCTGAATCTAGGACTACTCCTTAAAGGCCTCCTTCTGAAAAGTATCATCAGGGGAAAAATATATGAAAGTGTATTTTCCAACATTGAAAACCATTCCTGAAATATTCCTCATTGGCTCCACTGAAGTGATATTATGGGAATATTTAAGAAATAACACAAACTGGGGAGTAGAGAAGAGCACTTGTCTTCGCATAAATATTTTCTTAAAGGCATTCAAGACCTGGGCCTTCAGGATTTGAGTTGCTCTTGTAAGATGCTGTATAGCTTGTCTCCAGCAGTAGTAGCTTTTTCCCCTCAAGCACATTTACTCCATCAAAATTCATTTTTCTCTGGGAACGATATATATATATATAAATACTTTTATATATCTTTAGCCCAACTCAAGAGCTGATTTGTGCTGTGTGTCTTGATGTGGAATTTTGCAGAACTCGTATCTCTGTGATTCCATCAGTCAGGGATGCTGTTGGGCACTTGCCATGAAATGTACCACTCACCTCAAACAAGAATAGGATTTATTTTCATAACAAGAAGTATACGAAAGTTCTGTTGGGTTAAATGAGAACTCAGTTGGAATTGAAATTTTCAGAATGGTAAATTCTGCTTTTCTGGAATGAGAAAATAAAATGAAAATATTTAGAGAGCCAGATAAGTATTTTAAATTTTAACTTTTAATTTAAAAATTCAAGTGTCAACTTGAAGGCTGAATGAAGCGCAAATTCTAAACCAAAAGCAAGTATTTATGTACTTTCCAAGGCTGTAGTATCAACTTTGGTGGTTGTGCTTGAGTACCTCCTGTACTTACCATATGTTATTAAACTCTAATGATGCATAGATCTTGGGAAAGCCCTTTGCAAAGGGATGGATTACACTGCATTTCTAAAAAGAAATTCAAGGTCAGTTAGACTGGAGGACAATGTAATAGCAGCATTGCATTGCGACTGATGAGCTCAGTGGCCTTCTGCTAGCCTCTACCCTATCTGTAATTTCAGAAGCAGCAGTTCATATACTTTAGCACTTAGTAGAAGTGACGCCATTTAAAATAAATAAATAAATAAATAAAATCTGTGAGCTAAAGGGTACATTCAAGTGAATAAAAGAATTACTACCGAGTCGGGACAGAGGGACTTCACTGTGCACGTTCAAGTGACTTTTGAATTGGGCTGGAAGCCCTGGAAATGGAAATACAAGAATCTCCTTGTTGCCAGGGACACCCATTCAAAAGACTAGAGTAGCTGATACAGAGACATAACCAGAGCCTTAGATAATGTCAGCTACTGAGGAGTCTGGATGCTTTGCCCAAAATTGATGGGCCAGCAACATTAGTGACTATTACTCTAATCCCCGAGAGCATGGTAGCAAGGAGACTTTTGCTCAGCACTGTACAAGTTTGTCCACATGCTTTTCTTGTTCAAACTCTTCTATGCAGCAAAATTTTCCAATGCGTCGAGAAACAGTGATTAAAAAGGTCTGATCATTATCATAAAGCCAGGATAATTTCAGTTTGCAAAGGCTTAGCCCTTAAACATAGGCTCAGAAATGCTACCAGTTTTTTTTTATGAGGTAACCTTACCTCTATTGGAGCTCCAGCAAGAAGATACTGATCATCATAGCTCTGCAGTTCCTTTTGAGCCTTGGAGCACAACACCTCTCTGTTTTTAAGTTCTGTGCATGGCTTACATCATGCACAAAGTATCTGACATGAAGAATTCGGATGCAAGTGCACTGCAGTTAAGGTGGGGTCCCTTTGCAGGTCATGTGTTTTTCATGAGATGTTTTCTTAGTTCTTTAATACTTGTATCTGATCCTTACTCACTTGATGATCTCTGAGAGTTCTGGTGACCTGTTGGTAACTGAGCAAGTTACTGACTTTTTGTTCTTCTTGCTTTGTCTGATGGCCTTTCTGATCCTTCTGAGCAAGAGGCTGTTTTGATCCTCTCTTGGCTTAGAAAACTACAGTGTCCTATTTGGATGTCTTTACCTGTACTTCCTGTTATCTCTGCCACATATATGGTTTATTTGGTTTTATTTATAGGAAAATATAAGAAATAACAAATCCCTGCCAACAGCAGCAAGGTTGGACTAGATGAACTTTAAAGGTCCCTCCAAACCCAAACCATTCTTTGATTCTATAATTTGGGGAATATGTGGGTGACAGATCACCCCCAGTCTTTTTTCTATCTACTCTGAGGAGTTCACATCTAAGGAAGACAGCATTTCCTCTCTGCTGCAGTTGCCAAGGGTCTCTCCATGAGAGAGATAAGAGTTACTGCATGGGTGGCAAAAGCCAAGAAGACATTCAGAAGGAAATTTTTTCTTTTTTTTTTTTTTTTTTTTTTCAGAAAGCATTAACTTTGAAAAGAAAAATATATCCCATTCCAAACAAGTAAACATAAATGTTCATTTCTTCTGTTTGTGTACCTAATGTCTTGGTGAATTTTTAACATTCATATTGGTAAGGTTTATAAACTGTACTGTGTAAATCAAACTATAAATCATCAAAAAAGAATGTGTTGCATCAAAATAAAATTTCATCATCAGATTGGAATAAAAATGTATTAAGAAGTGAAACTGAGGAAAAACAGATTTTTGTCCTTGTTTCTATATTGGTTGAATAGGGAAAAGTCAGGAAAATTGTTTTGGATCAATTGGAAAGTAATTTTATCTTACCATTGACTGTGAAAGGTAAATTGTTTTGGGAAGAACAAAATGTTTGTTATTAAAAAAAAAAAAAATGAACTCTAGGAATGTGATATTTAGGTATAACTTGAAACAAAATGTCATATGGGAAACATACAATTGATTCAGTGTGTTTTAAAATAGTCACATGAAATATTTTATCATTTTCTCTTTTTCTTTCTCTTTTAAATAACTTAGTTTGACTAAAATAATGGTTTTAGATGATGTCTGAAAAAAGTTTCTGAGGAAACCTTGGTATATTTCAGTTGGTTGACTTCATCATTTTCATCTGCAGATAGATTAAGGCATCTTTCCAAAGCATCTGTCTGAAGTCATCTATAGTGAGGGAAGAAGAGTGTAGGATCTTCCTACCCACCAATAAAGAGATTCAATAAAAGAACTCAAAGAATCCATCAATTATTCAAAGGAATTACTGCTTTCATATACTTAATACTGCCATCTGTGTTATGGGTGAAATTTGGCCTTAGGCAGGTGATCAGTGCTAGGCCTGTGCTCTAAATCCCAAGTCAAATCCTCCAAGTTTTTTATGTATACATATATATTCATTATCAACTCCTTCTCCATCCCACAGCAGATAATGTAGCACAAGTAGGGATAAGTGAGTCACTTTCTCATTATAAACTACTTTACAATTCAAAGCAAAAAAGAAAAAGTAAAAGACCTATGTTAATAAGTATAAGAATTTTTAAAGTTGAGAAATGTTCAACATAGAAGCTAAATCAATCCCCTTAACATATGTTCTATTTTATTACAGAACTATACCTGTATTGAGTTTTGTGCTTCTGTATACTTCTGCATGTTTATAACATGGTGGAAATATTGTTGGTGTGGAAAATATCTTCAAATTTGATGATCTGGGGTACAATAACTATTGTTGGGTTGAATTGCTATCGTTATTTACAAATTAGAGACAGTAAAAGTCGAAATAAATCAATACTTCATGAGTAATTATATATTCAAATTAAATACGCTTAAGATACAGTGTGAGATTCAAATGCATTTTATGTGTAAGAGTATTTATTTCATGCCTGCATCACTGCCTACTCAAATAAGCTAGGTTCAGCTATCTACATATGTGATGTGGGACTTGAATCAGTACTTTGTATTTAGTGGAATTTTATTACATACACAGTTTGTTGCATTTCTAATTCAAATACCTAGCACTCCGGTAAATTTACTGGGTTTTTATTTGTTTGACTGTTTGTTTTGGAAAAATCTACTTTAACACGAGCAATACTGCGAAGTGCACCGGTACAGAAAGAAATATAGTTCAGTAAATGCCGAGCAAAATTCTGACTCTATTTAATCTGATGTTAAAACTCCCACTGATTGACTGGAGTCAGTATTTCAACCCCAGCAGTGTCCATTTTTGTGGGATATTGCCCTTTGCCAGGACTTGCCAGAGATAATTTTCTGTTAGTAACCTGTTGTCTACATTGAGCAATAGACATGGATGATAGAGACTAGTTTAGATATGGCTGTTTCTTTAACTTCAGAGCAGTAAATCATGAGAAGGATGATCTGTAAAATGCGAGGGGATGTGTCTTGCACGAAGTACGAGTGCAGTACATTCCATTTCAGGCAGCTTTTCTATGAAGAGCTAGAAGGTTCCTCAATTGTTTTGTCCCCAGTCAAGATGAAATTGTCAGACTTACATGAGTGTTGCTGTCTTTGTGTGACAGCTCTGAACTGTCTCACCTAAATTGCAATTTAAGTTTCTCACACGCTCATTTTCATTCTTAATGTGTCCCGCTAAGGTTGGGTCCCTCAAAATGTATCTTGAGCATGTGACTTCTCACGTTCTGCACCAGTTCAGGTAGGCTTCAATGACTGCAAAGGATGTGGTGTGAAGCCCAATTGTCACAGCTAGACACAGAAGACATACCTGGAAGGAGCTAATCTTCTACTATCACAAGCAGGCACATTACAGGCTCTTTTTTAATAAACTGACAAGTCACATCTTAAAAGATATTGGGGTTTCTCCTTCACTTGATAAGCAGTTGTCAAACCCCAGTGCTCAAATCCTCAGGAATTGTCAGCCCCCAGGTTCTACAGGAACACATTAATATGGGTAAATTTCCACAAGGAAGCTGGGCATCTTGCAAAAGCACTCTGTATTGCTGCCAGCTGGCATCCCCATGGGCTGACAGGAAGCAGAAGGCTCCAAGAGTCCTATCTTTTAGGCATGCTGTCTTCAGTTGCCTGGGATCAAAGTGTCTGTAGTTCTGAACGAAATCATTGCTAGGGCTGTCTTAGTGCCAGCAAAGTTCAGAAGACATGTTTTCACAGGGAATTGTAAAATTAATTATTTTTTAATGGAAATTAAGTAGAATTTTGTAATATTTGCCTACTCTCTGAAACAGGATTATCATTCTTGGCCTGGAGGTATATTAAAATAGAAACCTACACGTTCCCCTCAAAGCGAATAAGCTTCTTTTAACTCCTTATGAGATCTAATTATTTTAAGTTTTGGTAAAGATCACCTTGAACATGACAAAATCTGCTTCCTTTTTTTTCTATCTCAAAGAGACACTAAAATGTCATTTGGTACTTGTGTCATAGAATCATAGTGGGAAAAGACCTTTGAGATAGAGTCCAACCATACCTGTCCACTACTAAACCAGATCTCTGAGCACCTCGTCTACCCATCTTTTAAATCCCTCCAGGGATGGGGACTCACCCACCTCCCTGGGCAGCCTGTTCCAGTGCCTGAGAACCCTTTCAGTGAAGAAATTTTTCCTCAGATCCAACCTGAACCTCTCCTGGCACAACTTGAGGCCATTTCCTCTTGTCCTGTCCCTTGTTCCTTGGTTGAACAGACCCACCCACACCTCTCTCCACTCTCCTTTCAGGGACTTGGCCAGAGCCAGAAGGTCTCCCCTCAGCCTCCTTTTCTCCAGGCTCAACACCCCCAGTTCCCTCAGCCACAAGGGAACTCAGCACACTTGTGCTCCAGACCCTTCCCCAGCTCCATTGCCCTTCTCTGGACACGCTCCAGCACCTCCATGTCCTTCTTGCAGTGAGTGAATCATACCACAAAGCATTCAGTTGTTTAACCTTCTGTGTGTATTGCTGTCTGCTACTTTTCTTGTACACTTCTTATTTTCACTTCCAACACACAGTAGTATTTTTCTCAACAGTTTGGATGCTGGTGGTTGACAATAGGGTAGCTCGTAGTTTTTCTGTTGAAAAGAAATATGGCATTTCATGGGAACCGATTAGGTTCATTGTCGACACATGGTATTTCAAAAAGACTCAAACGGTAAATTCCTGACAGAATAGTAAGATACATTTGTGATGAGTCAGTGAAGAGATAAATGTACCTACACAGCCATTTTGTGCATGAAACAGTAAGTTAACTTGGGGACTGGTTGGCTATTCCCTTTGCGTGTATGTCACCATACAGAAGACTAACCTTTTTGCTGTGGTCCCCTGCTAGTTGATTTATTGCACTTTGTTAAGGCTAATTGGTTCATTTTGTTATTTAGAGTGTTCATTGTTGACCTCTTTATATTAGGTATGCTGGCTACCTAGCAGAATTACAACTTTTAGAAGTACCAGAAGAAAGCTGAAATAAAGCGAAAGTCTCCATGATTAACTTTTATCTTGTGTCTCCACTAGCTATGCACTTTTCTTGGTTAATATGGCAAATTTTGATTCTTCGTTGTATTTTAAGCTTTTTACTGTTTTGAAGTAATCATGCAATTCAACAACTATGGTTTACTAGGATTTTGCAAGGCATCTGAAAAACAGACTTCCAGTATTTAGTTCTGGTTTAGGTTTTTATTCTGAAAATGTAGAGCCGTTGTGTTTTAGCATATACAGAAAATTTTAGCCATTCTTTTTGATAAGTTATTTGGTTCATGAAGAAGTGATACAGGATCATTCTAGGCTATTATTTTCTGTTGTAATAGTTCCATGTTCACAGAAACTACCACGGTTTCATTTTCCATGTAGTCTTTTTTTTTGTACGAGCATCAAGAAAATAATTACTGGGAAAGTCTATTGTCACACTGCAGCGTATATATGTCCCTTTACAGACAAGTTCTTTGTTGATCCCTGTTAATCTTGCTTTGCTTTGGACATCTCTGTAGGCTGTTTATAGGTAACCACACATTCACAAGGAGAAAATCAAATCTCTACAGATAATTTCTATAACATACTTTACTTTGGATGCATGTAAAGAGAATTTCGTCGACACATAGACCATTTAAAGTAATATAAACTTGTTTTCCATTATTTCTGCAACACGACCAGTTAATATTGAGCCAGTACACATTTTTCTCTCTTGCTATACCATTATTTTTAATTAGCTTAACAATTGACTTGTATCTTTTCAGTGCATGCCAGTTATTAATCCCATTCTGTTTATAACTTCTTGGCTACACTTGTGTTTTCTGTGCCAATTATTCTTTCCTATGCGTGATCAGCAACGGACGTGATCGGGCATTTAGAAAACATGACCTATTAGCAAAAAGTGAAAGAACTGGGGTTAATTGGAGAAGATGGAGGGATACATTACAGCAGTCTCTAGTCGCAGCTTGTGATCTTTGTAAAAGGTTGCAAGAATAAGAGAGAATAAACTGTTCTTGTTGTTGCTGGTGAATACAGAGAAATAATGGGCAGCAATGGAATTGTGGATTAAACATAAAAAAGCTGAAAGTGTTGCCTTAGATTACCTCAGGAGGCACTTGAATCTCCGTTATTCGAAGTTTTTAAGATTGGACAAATCATGATCAGTGATGGTTTAAATGTAGTTGACCTAGACATTAGTAAAGTTACAAAAGTATGTCAGGAAACAAAAGTATAGTTTATTTGTAGACAAATGCACAAGAGCAGTTGGCGTAGTAATTCTTTAACTAAAATTGATAGTACTGATAGTTATGAGGTAACATATCACTGTTAATGACTTTAAGTAAATTGAAATTGCTTCAACATATGAGTTCTAGTCATTCCGAAGTTGGCTAATCATTAGGGCATTTTTCTGAGAAGATTGAAGTCATTTCTTCAGATCAGGTGGGGCAGGGACTTGAATACAGGAGGCCATCTGTGCTAGAGACAACCTCAGGTACTGGACAGTTTGTTTCACCCACCCACCCATCCCATGGTCCCAACCTCAGCTGGATTTGTCCTCAGGATGGATACCAGGGTCCTCCTGCAAGCAGGACAGCTCTGGTGTTTTGAAGGCTCTAGCATTGTTTGAGTTTTAAAGCAGCTTTGGAACATATGTGTAAATGCTTTAGGGCCATTAATGGAAGAAATATAAGTGCTGGAGGAATTAATGGGACTGTTGGACAAACAGTAAGCTGGTGGGGTATTAATGTTGATAATTCCTTGTGAATTTAACTGTGTGAGGCCAAGAATTAGGCCTTATAAGTAGGGCTTGATAGGGAA
>NW_010327961.1:156765-165194 GCF_000700745.2 Antrostomus carolinensis
TCCTTAAGAGGGAGGTGTGGGAAAGGGAACTGGAGCTTACCAAACTGAAACAGCCTTCCTCCCTCTACAACTATTGTAGCTGAAAAAAAAATAACAATGGAAAAACTTTCAACTTGTATTCAAAGCACTGAAGTGTTTTGCTCGACCTGGAACAATTGTGAATGGAGACCTCCCTAAACTAAGTGCATTTTCTTTTGCAATTGGGTTGGGCTGGCAGTACAGCCAGTGGCTGTGGCTCAGCTGACTGGAGTCTTCTTGTTAAGCTCCCTGGATCCAGGTCACTGGTTATGCATACCCTTGGATGAAGCAGTGATACCCAGGCTTCAAATAGAGAGAGATTGGATAATTGTAAATAAGAAATCACATGAATTTGAGAATTTATGTCCAAATTGTGCCAGTAAGAAAGTTTTTGTTTGTTTGTTTGTTTTAAAAAGTTCATTTTTGTTGCCTTCTACATCACTGTCTCATGCCCACCACTCTCCTACATATATAGAAGGAATCTTTCTATTAGCACAGCTCAAAGCACTGTTAAGGCTTGCCA
The DNA here is from genome assembly GCF_000700745.2 of Antrostomus carolinensis. NCBI lineage: Eukaryota > Metazoa > Chordata > Aves > Caprimulgiformes > Caprimulgidae > Antrostomus > Antrostomus carolinensis. The sequence goes on from NW_010327961.1 coordinate 157,307, forward strand.
TGCTATTGCAGTTTCAGAAAGAAGCTTCTCGGTTTCTTAGAAGTTACAGCTACTTTATACCGAATGAGACAGCTACGGCAGCGAGTTTCAAGCCTTCTATTGTTCTGGTCTGGGTGAAATATGCACCACGCTGAAAGATCTCGCTATTTGTGACTGAGTTGCTCAATAACATTTTGGGTGTATTGGACTAAAGTAAGCACTGCTGGCATACAATTGGATTAAAGCATAAAAATGTAAAATTTGTTGTTTACGTGAATTTCCACAGATTTCATCATGTTGCTTATTTAAATAATTTCACAACTAAAAATGTTAGTTAAAAAAAATATTGAGTGACTCACGATCTCTAGATCAGAAGCAGATTTTCCATGTGGAGATGGTACCAAACCAACTTCTAACACACTTAGAACACATGTATAATTCTTGTGGGCATGAGCTGTTGAATTTAAACTATGTTTAAGCTTGAAATACAAATTTTCTGTAAAGTGTTCAGGACTGTCTTCTGTACAAGGCTGATAAGTGTTACATACAGTAGAAGGAAATGAGTTGCTTAGGAAAGAAGTATCCATCACCGGTAGTGTGAGCATTAGCTGATTTCACTCATAAATTTTGCAATGTAAAATGCCCTGACCCCTATAGAATTGCAACCAATTAGAAATAACCTTTTTGTAGCTTTTATTTGCAAAAGAGAAGGAGGGGAGAAGGGAGTGAATAATACCCTTCCAGCAGAATACCTTAAATAGGTATTTTTCACAGATATGAAACGCTGATGGGACATTATAGCCTTACTACCTTGGAGTGCCTATCTGCAAAATATAAGCTACAGAATTCCAATTTTTCCAACTTTTGCAAAAAAAAAAGGCTCAAAAAGTGTTGTAATTATAAAGATTTCCCTCAGATGACAACTGTCTGTAAAATATTGACAGGAGCTCTTCTCAACTGTCTATGGTTCAACTTAATAGTCACCACATTCCTGGAAACAGGGGAATTTGGGTTGTGACATAGAGCTATTGACATGATCTTTACTGTTTAAGAACAGTAGAAAATATCTAGGCAGCAAAATAAAGATGTGTATCATTCTGAGAAAAAAAAAACTTTTTGTTATGCTCTGCCTTGGAAGTTCATGTGGAAATGTGAGTGTTCAGATAGGAAGGCCAACATCATCCATCAGCTCTGCTATGGACTGGTAGAACAGGCTATGTTCACCTTTTCCTTCTAGCACTTCAGATGCTGCTGTAAAGCAAATTGAAGTCATAGTCATTGCTCAGGCCTTCCAGTAGGGTTACATGAGGCAAATTATAGCCAGAGACAGATTCTGCATAGGCAGAGAATCTAATCTAATTCGTTTACATGCGTTAAGGATGGTGTTGGGAACCCTGTTACAAAACTGTGTTTGGAAATGTCTGTGCAGTTGTGCCTCATTCAAAGGAAGACCTGAGGATAACGATATCTCATTATTCGGCAGCCTCAGTAAACATTATCTTAACAATTAGCATTTCAAAGAATAAGGTTATGTGCTAACCAGCATCAAACAAACAGCAGAATTATGTAAAAACAAACATAAGGAGAAATACACAATGACAAAATTCACCTTTGAGTTCTTACAAAAATGCAGAAAAGGAATGAAAATATTATGCTGCCTACACAAAAGGTTAGTGCTTCACGCTGCAATCTGTAGAACTGTGGTGAAATAACAGTTTTGGTTCCTGTACAGTGATACCATTGCATAGTGTTGCTTAATACTGCACTGCCCTGCTTCCTGTGCTCTGCTAAAATGATGAGGCACAGAACTGTTAGTCATAATATCTTAGTCAGAAGTTTTTCCATTTCATGTCCACCTTCTGACTCAGAGTGAGGAGAATGCAAAGAGCTGGCAATTGATCTGTTCAGGATAAGTTATTTCAGCTTCCAAGAATAGATGACATGTGTCCTGGGTTTGCTAGGACAGAGTTAATTTTATTCTTAGTAGCCAGAACAGCTGTGTTTTGGTTTCAGTGTGGGATTTGTTATGAGAAGAATGTTGATCAGGTACTGATGTTATTAGTTGCTGCTGGAGCTCAAGGCCACTGTGTTTGACTGGTTCACAGCTGCATTAGGGCTGGGAGGGGAAAGCATAATAATTAGCAAAACCCCAAATTGGCATTTGTCTCTGCCAATGAGATATTCCATCTCATATCATGTCATGGTCAGTATATTAATGTTAATATGTTAACATTAATATTAAGGGGTTTTTTCCCCTGCTTTTTTTTCCTGCAAAACCAGAAAAACAAGCAAACAGCTAAAGCAAATTATACTGTAGGAAAGCAGATCTGAAAAAAATCCCTAAGAAAATGGGTAAGATGCATTCAGAACTGTGAGCAGATAAAATGGTTTTTGCGGTTTGAGTCATATACATTAATGGAATCAGGCACTTAATTTTTTTATTTTTTTTACATGAACTGCACTACAGTAAAGAAATTTCTAATTCCATCAACTGTTTTTTTTCTGCTGAGGAGACAAGCTTTATTATTTGACTCTTCCACTCAAGAAGGGTAACAATAACTGATACATACTGTGAAGCAGCAAAATACAAAATGTGTATTTGTTTTAACATGATAGTCAAGCAAGTTTATAGATAACACTGATAAAGAATGAACGATCACTTTTCTGTGTGGATGAAAAGTGTATGAGAAGTAATGTCACCACAGGGAGAGCCCATGTAGGGTATAAAGGATGTAAAGTGAGAAAAGGAAATATTTTAGAGCTGCTATCAAAAACATCTCATGGGCTTGTGGTAAAGATATGGAGCATAATTGTGGCTGTTAATCCTGCCAAATCTTGACAGTTGTACCTGAACTGTAGCTGTCAAAGCCAGTTGTCTTTGTGGTGTTCTGCAAAAGAAAACACTAAGTATATCTGCTGCAGATTGAAGTGATCTAAGGATCATCCTCCTTTTGGACTGGCTCCCTTCTCAGATATCTAGCTGATGTCTGCTTGCCTTGTTAAACAGAAGGGGACCACATATTCAGTTGTTTTCTTTTCATAGGAGTTTCCTTCTCCCTAGACAACCCTTAGTACCCTGATTTATCTGTTGCTATTTGACATGTATGGACACCATTGCTCCAATATCTATAAATATTGTATTTTAAACTCACAGGTGGATAAAAGGTATTTAAATCTTACCTCACTGAATGGGAAAAAGGGCTAAAAAGAATAAAATTATGTTCACTAAGAAAAATAAGGCTATAAAAATAAAGTGTAGGTATATGACAAGTCATTTAACACAAAAAGAATTAAAGCAGTGTTCGGAGAAATGTACAGCCAGAAGCAGGACTGTATATAGGTTTGGTGTCAGTTTACAATGTAATCTTAAATACTTTAATCATACTCATCGTAATCATATGTTGTTGTTCCCCAGAAAATGTTAAAAGGATATCTACGTGGTTAATGATATTTATATCTTTGTTTAAGAATAGGTAAGTATGATGTATAAGTTAAACAAGAGGGAGGGATAGAATGAAGGCAGCCTTGGTATTCTTCTGGTGACAGAAATCAGCTATATAAGATGCAAGAAACACAAAAAACCTCACTTCAGTCTCTGAGGCGAGATAGAAATGAAATATTCACCTGGAAGACAAGAGAATAATAATAAAAAAATAGTCACAAGTTTAGAATCCCACAAACAAAGACATTTGAGTGTGTTCAAACCTATTGTTTGTTCGAATTCGGAAGGTCTATGTATCTTTAAGGAGCAAAAGCAATAGTCAGCCATGCTGGTAAAGATAAGGCTGGGTACCAAGAAATTAGCTGAAAAAACAACAAGATATCCCCAAATCTATTAAAATGATAGACTTTCCACTAGGTCCAGGTGAAATGAATGTGCTGACTAGCTAACTCAGAAATTATGGTTAACAGTTGCTGTTGTCCAGGTAAAGTTTGAATAGCAAACTGCCAGTATAATTATCTCAGTGTAATTATAATAGCTCTGTTTAACGGGAGTGAAAAACCTCTTCCTAGGGATGAAGTTCCTGTGTGGTGAAGGCTCCACACAGCGAGTAACAGTCGAGAGGACAGTAAGTTGGGATTTATTGAGGGTTAGCAACAAGAGGGACACCCAAGGTCTGTGGATACAAACAAGGACTGGTTGATACATATCTTTATTTTTCAAAAACACAACTTCATGGTACAGCATATATCCAGCTAAGTTATTTACCCCACAAGTAAAGTAGATTCATCTCAAATATGATGTAAATTAATCTCATAATTTAATTTCTTGTGGTCATAAGAAATGCTTGACCCTTAGATGTATCATTCTATTTCTGTTGTTTCTAAAGCGAATGTAGTTTGAATAAAACATATAGATAAAGATGTGAATTTCCTTTAGCTTTCAGTGGAAAGCTACTAATAATTTCTTATCTTTTACAATGTTACATTTCCATTTTAATATTCATATGACAACTTATTCTGATGGCTCAGGGCACTTACTACTATAGGCAGCTTTTACATTTCTTTGCTGCAAATCTCAATTTAAACCAAATGTGAAGTTTATTGTCATCATCTTCATCATCTACTACATTTGACTAAAATACTGAAAAATCCTCTTGAAATTGGTACTGCAAAGAGAAGGTTTCTGTAAGTCAAAGCTTTCTCAAAAACCTAAGTGACTGGAAATTTATGATCTTCAACAGATTTTGGATCAAATATAGTTTCATGCTCTAGTTACCTTTTAGTAGACCACTCAATTAACACTGATAAATTAGTAAAGTGTTAACAGAGGACAGCTACAAAATATGTTCTGCTAGTCTATGGAAAATCCATATAGACTAGTGAATAAATAGAAATTGGGCACTATTTTGGTTTTATTTTTCTTTTTATGGTCTAACTGTAGGCACCAAAACAGATAAGGAATTTTAACAGAGAGAAAGATGCAGCTTTAGGATTTTTTCCAGTGTGAGAAACAGCTAAGAAAAAAAAATACCAGTGTATGAATGTGAAGCCAAATATAGTCTAGAGGAAACTTCTAAATACTGAAACAGAAATAATGTTTGAGGAAGTTCTGGTCAAAGTAAATTCTGTTAGTGAAGACAAGATCTTGTGTTTGATGCCATTAAAAAAGAAATGAAGTGGTGACATGGAACAAAGGTTGGATTTTATATTAACCTTCAGATTGCAGTGATACCAGCCCAAATTGAATGCAAACTGTTGCCACTAATGTGGTATTTGCTAACCATTTTGTACTCTTTGTATTGATGGACACCACAGCACCTTTGTTAGGACATGGGCAACAGCTCAAACAACTTAGAAAACATTTCTCTCTGGATTGGCAAAAAAAAGTCTGACATATACTCTATTTGGAGCAATATCAATTCCTAAAAATTCCTAAAAATTGCCTTCCCCCCTCCTCTTCCCTCGCATAAAAAATATCCTCTTTCACAGAAACCTCAGTTTTTCATCAACATTCTGGTGGAAAGTTCCCAGAAAGATCTGTTGACCAGTATGTTTCACACAATGGCATCTGTCTGACTGGAAGTAAGAGTCTGATACATATTCAGTAATGAGCATGATCTCGTCGTTTCAGGGAGCATGCAAAAAAGCATGTTAGAAAGTGTTTTGTATTTTACTGAATTTTCTTTTCCTTGTCAAATTCACATCTAAGCTTCCCTGGTTTTTTGGTTTTGTTTTGGGGTTTTGGGGGGGGGTTATGTTTTTTCTGAAGGGTAAACATGGGATATACTCTAATAATGAACAAAGTAAAATGCAGTTTGTGGGACTGATTTTCAAACTGACAATATTGTTTTACCTACTGGCTTTCTGGGAAGCTTTCCATGGTTTCTTTTTTAAATATGTACTATTTGCTCCCAGCTGGAAACACTGTCAACTTCACATCTCCCTAGGTCTTTAGAGTCCAGGGAAATGAAGCTGAGACCAAGTGTTGTTAGTTACCATGCTATGATTTGCAAGGTTGGTGAATATAAAGCAAATTACATGATATTGGTACACAAGTCACTTTTCTCATATACAGTAAATTGCAGCACAAGGAGTACATAAAAAGCAATTAAGTGATTTGTGAACCAGACTCTTGACATATTCAAAAATTACTAAGGTGAATTACTTCTTGGATTGTAAGATAATTATAGCACCAGTCTTCTTCTCATCAAAAACGTAGTCCTCATACAGGCACAATTGCAATGGAGTCTGTATTTTTATATGTGGCCCACACTCTAATTAGCACATTCTAATTTCAAGCTTTAAAGAAAACCACACGAAACATATGGCTTATAGCATTTATTGTTAACAACTAAGCTGTGTGTCTCACTGTGAGACAAAAAGCCAATCTTTCTTTTCTTTGATTCAGCCTTGCTCCCTGCTTTTTTATTTCTATCAGATAATTAAATAACCCAAACAAGATGAAATGAGTTACTTAATTTCTTTAGGAATTAGAGGCAATTTAGGTTTGAGAAATTACTTTTTGGACTATTTCAGTGTTTTGTTTATAATAGCTTAGTTCAGCTTGTTTTTTCCACTCACACTTTTTCATCTACAAGTTTTAAAACCCATCAATGTTGTCCTAAATTCTGGCTATATTTAATGAAAGAAAGTGGGTTTTTTTATTTATTTTGCAGTTAAATGCACCATACATTCCAAATGTCTTCCTTCCCCCCCTCCTTTCTTTTTCCTTCAAGCACCACACTAATAGCATTAGACTCTTAAGCTGAGGATGTTGCTAATAGCAGAGTCACAGAGCATACTAATTACTTGTAGAGAGGTTACAAAGGTTGGTGAGAGGCAGATTTTGATAAGGTAGGGCAATTGCAATATTCATAACTTCCTTTTCTTCCTCCTCTCTAACTTTTTTTCCTCTGAAGCACTCACAAGTCTGTGTCTCCAGTGAAGGATAAGATGGCTTCTTTATAACAGACCTTTCTGGGTGGATTTTTGTGGTGTAAAGCAGATGGCTGTGTTCCCTGTGTCCCTTCAGAAGTGAACGCATTCAGGGTAGTGCCCCACTGGCTCTTTGATGAGACAGGTCTGAAACCATCAAAGGCTGGTCCTCTGCTTTCCATCAAAAACTACAAGCAAGGCCTATAGAGACCACTTTCTCTGGAAGACGAGAACAACAATTAGCCTTTATGATAGATAAATCTTCGTCCTCTGATGATCAAAGACAGATAAAATTACCAAATTATATGTGGCAATGTTGTAATATGAATAAAGTGAAGCAGCTTTACAGGCTCTATGATCTTGTTATGTAAAGCATTACCTCTGTTTTAACTGCATTTAACATTAGTTTGTCCGTTTCAAACACAGGAGCTTATTTTTGTTAGCAGTATTTGTCTATTTAATCAATTATTTATTCTTGATGCAATAAAATGACTTTATAATAGGCAGGAAAAAAAGAATCAGCATAAGGAGATTAGGATTTTTTTACTGTTTCTTCTCCTTTTTCCTTCCCTTTCTTTTGATGTATGTACTTTTCTATCATTCTTTCCATCTTTTCTACCCTTGCATATCTGTTACAGTCTTATTAGGAGTAGCACTTTCTGGATTTCAAACAGGAGGTAGGACTCCCTGACCTCCCTCAAGATTGGTTCTATCTGAAAAATGGGAGCAGGTGACCCAGCATCACTGATGAGATTGATAACTCTAATTCTTGTCACAGGAGATAGGAACCTTGTTCCTGTGCTGGTAGCAAAATCTCCTCTTCAGTGAGCAAGGAACTGAGACTCTAAGGGTTTAGAAGCCATTTAGAAATATATATATATATATATTTTTTTTTTTTCTCCCTAATGAGTAAGGGCCTTTATCCCTGTCGTCTGACTAGATAATATTTTAATCACTTCTTTAAAAAATTTCCAAATTAAAAATACTTATCTTTTAAGTAGAGAGGAATTTTTTATTATTATTATTATTA
>NW_010327962.1:0-7144 GCF_000700745.2 Antrostomus carolinensis
GAATCACAGAATTACCTAGATTGGAAAAGACTTTTAAGGTCATCAAATCCAAACCTTAACCTAACATTGACAAATCCCCTACTAAACCATGTCCCTAAACATTTGGTCTACATGACTTTTAAATGACTCTAGGGATGGGGACTCTACCACTACCCTACTATTCAAATTATTCATGCAGAGTAGAAGTAAGCATATGATACAACTGACAAAATCTAGACGTCAATAAATATAGCTCAGCAGAGGTATATTTAATTGCATCTCAAAATAGATGTCAAAAATTGGTCAAGTGTATCACACTCTGGAAGTGTTTATTTCTGTCTACTGACATTTGCAAACTCAGCTGTTGATGTCTGTTGCAGAAATCCTAGCACAAGTGTTTATACTTTCATTGTCAAATGTGATTAGGAACTTCCATGTAGCACTAAAGTGACTGAAGAAACATTCTTGAAGCATCTACTCCAAATATGTCCAGCTATTGAAGAGTTCTATTTATTTCATATCAGGAATGTTAAAAGAATTAATTTAGAGCTATAATGATAATTTTATTTGCTCTGACTAGGGTTTCCAGCTGTACATTCAGTGGCATAGATTCATGCCTGCTGGTTATAAACTTAATGAGTGGGCAACAAAGCCTGGCATGAGTGCTGATGAGGAAAAAGTTCGCATTTTGCCAGTACTACAGGCTGGACTCAGCAATAAAAGTAATGTTATGTGATGATGAGTATTCTGCCTGATGTAGTAATGAAAAGAAAAACAAAAACAAAACCAAAAACAAATAAAAAAAAGAGCAGGGCTCAAAGAGAACTGAATTCATTAAAGTACTAGAAGAGGAAAATGATTCTTAGAAACAGTTATACTGAAAAGAGAAAGTGTTGGTTAGAGAGGGAAGAAACTAATTGCTGTAGTGGAGAACATATTAGGATACATTAAGAGAAATCACAAGCTAGAGAAGGCCAGGTGGTAAGAATCACCTGGGACTTTCAGAGTTGCTTATAATTGACAGTTCTTGGATTCAAACCGAATGTTTTGGTATATTTGATCTAAAGATAACCCCAATAGCTTGGAGGGAGTTTCATGAATGTATCTGGGAACACTTATCTCATCTCATGAAAACAATATGTATTTTTAAGTGATAACAAGTTCATTTCTGTAGAGTAGGGGAGAAAAAGGTGTGGAAAAATGACTCATTTCCAAATATGATAAGAAAATAAGGTAGTGTTTATTTTAGAAGGTGTGTCTGACAGCAAACTTTAATTTATGTGCCCAAAAGTCTTGCAAAACCTGAAAAAAAGCCCATCAAACCTTAATCAAAAAGAATACTATAATTCTGAGTTATAATTTACTTCCATTAAGGACACAGTAAACATCATGTCTTTTTTCATACTAAGGCTATGGATGTACAGAGATCAGTTTCAGTAACAAACCACTGCCTCCGTAACACTGTGCATTTTCAGGTTTGTAAGACAGGGTAAGGAAAATTAATTGTATTCAACTACATGAGAAAGAAAGAGAGAAAGAAAGAGAGAAAGAAAGAGAGAGAGAAAGAGAGAAAGAAAGAGAGAGAGAAAGAGAGAGAGAGAGAGAGAGAGAGAAAGAAAGAAAGAAAGAAAGAAAGAAAGAAAGAAAGAAAGAAAGAAAGAAAGAAAGAAAGAAAGAAAGAAAGAAAGAAAGAAAGAAAGAAAGAAAGAAAGAAAGAAAGAAAGAAAGAAAGAAAGAAAGAAAGAAAGAAAGAAAGAAAGAAAGAAAGAAAGAAAGAAAGAAAGAAAGAAAGAAAGAAAGAAAGAAAGAAAGAAAGAAAGAAAGAAAGAAAGAAAGAAAGAAAGAAAGAAAGAAAGAAAGAAAGAAAGAAAGAAAGAAAGAAAGAAAGAAAGAAAGAAAGAAAGAAAGAAAGAAAGAAAGAAAGAAAGAAAGAAAGAAAGAAAGAAAGAAAGAAAGAAAGAAAGAAAGAAAGAAAGAAAGAAAGAAAGAAAGAAAGAAAGAAAGAAAGAAAGAAAGAAAGAAAGAAAGAAAGAAAGAAAGAAAGAAAGAAAGAAAGAAAGAAAGAAAGAAAGAAAGAAAGAAAGAAAGAAAGAAAGAAAGAAAGAAAGAAAGAAAGAAAGAAAGAAAGAAAGAAAGGAAGAAAGAAAGAAAGAAAGAAATTCATAGATGTTTTTTATCCAATATTCAAAATAATGGTGTCAGGACGTGGGATGCAAGATTGAATTGTAATAGTTTAGCTATCTGTCACCTAACTTAAATTGTTTTCTGTACAGTTATGGATATTATTAACCCACTCCCAGTAGTGAGGTTATAAATTAGTTGTGAAGATCTCTAAACTGATTTGCATTGCCTCACATTTGAAACAGGACAAGCACAAATATGTAGACATTATTGTGAATGTGCAATAATTTAACCTGTCTAAATCATAATTAGGCAGTGTACTCAAGTAATTAGTGATTAGATCTACATGCATCCAGATGCATTCAGGAGTATGAAGGACTTCTTCCAGGAGGATGGAAAAATTAATCTTTATTACCCCCAGCAACAACTTTATAAACTGGTTAGGACAACTTTCCCATTCAAAATCAGCATGATTTTTGAGGATAGCAATAAAAGGAAACTCACATTGACAAAAGGCAGACAGTCCAGTTTCTGGGAAGTTATATTTTCCCACAGAAATTAATTTAGTCAAGTCAGATCAAAATCACACACTTCCAAAGTATTGCATGGATCAGAAATTCTGCAGTGTTAATTTCTGGGTTTTGTTTTTTCTCCTTGTTCACAAAATTCAGGTGTACAGGGAAACATATCTTGGAAGTTTCATTAAAATGAATAGTGATGCAATTGGCGAAAACTGAAACTGAGTATTTCACTGAACAGTTGCACTTCAAGAAAGACCATCCTTGAAGACAATGGAATGATGAAAGATCATGAAAGACTGAGTAAATGCAGACTCTGTCCCTGAGGTTTGGGGCCACCAGACTCCTCACTGTAAATCTAAAAGTTTAGCCCAGTTACAGGTCTGTGACTTTACAGATTCAGGGATTACAGCCTACCAGATTAACCCCTCTTCCAAGGGAGAGCATGAAAGCTGTGATTTGACTATTTTTTACAGGGAGAGGCAGCATAGGGAAAAATCCACTTAACCCTTTCCTGGAGTTAGCTAAATGGTCATTGAAATGAAAATGCTTCAAGACAAGCTGAGTTAAATAAACCACTCCTGAATTAATAGTGTTAATGGAATTTTCCAACAAGTTCTGAAGAAAAGCTTGAAATACTTCATTTTCTAGGCCTTTCAAATCATACTGACTGAAAGAAAAACACATTTATAAAATTTCTTTCCAGTATAAATTAACCATTTTTAATATACACACAAGGGTCCATTTAGAAAGAGAAATGAGAAGAGTTTTTGATTGTTCAACAGCCAACAGACTTATCTTCTCCCAGCAGAGTCTCTTTGGTGTTGACAAATCACTCTTGTGTCTAAATGGAAAGAAAAAAATATCCATTTGAAGAAAAATCAGTTGTTGGTGTTGGGAACTCATGAAAGTTAGGACTTCATTAAGGAAACATGTTGGCTTCCTATTAGCAGCATGCTGTGTTTCTTCCTTTAAATCTGTTGCAGTTAAACATGAGCCTGCTTGGCAATCTATAGAAGAATTTACATGAATAGATGCAATCTGTCACAGTTACGGTAATCTGCAGCGATTATTTCGTAATTCAGAACTGTGGAGGCGTTGAATCCATACCTGAGCTATTAACAATCTGAAAGTGTATAAACAACTTAAGTGTCAAGGAGTCTCTTTTCCCACAAAGATTCATCATAGTATTAAAATTCACACCTGAGGCTGCAGGGTTGGGATGTTAACAGCTGAATTGCAATAAAGTATACTCTAAACAGAGTTCATTCTATGAGACGGACTTGTCAGAATTAGTTTCACTTTGTATTTTTTCCATAAAGCTCAATGAATGTAATGAATGCATTAAATGAACACATTAAATGAAACTTGATTCTTTGTGTTTTAAACATAGATCTGAGTACAAATAAATTATTCCAATAAATGTACAGTTATATTTTCCATAATACAATGATGTTTTACATAATTAACAGCTGCTGATATTTTAAGGAATTGCATTTTTAAGAGTCAGACTGCATGTGCTCATGGAATACATCTGGCACCCTCAGAGAAAGCCTGTCACACTAAACAAGTTATTTTTCTGTGAGTCTTCTGATAAGTGGCCCGTATCCCTGCAGAGCTCTCATGTAAATCTTCAAAAAATGTAAGAAAATCTCATTATGATTACAATATGGTCCTGCATGTTTTGTAAAGCCAACAACTCTTCCAGCTAACTTAATATTCCGCCCTGGGAGGGACTCCTCCCTGTGTTTTGAGAGCCCTACAAATTGTTTCTGAAATTCCAATATAATCACCAGTTTTATACCAGAAATCCCATGGAAGAGGCCTGATTGGAATGTGTGCTTTTAGAAAACTGTATGATTTTTTTAAGATTTCTTTTTGTAGCTCTGTTTAGTGGAACTGACTCAAACCTCAAACTTACAAGTACGGAAATACTTTCCTTCCCAACCTGTCAAAATATGGTCACTTGTTCAAATTCAGAAAGAACATATTCATATTCCTTTCCATGCTGCCTCACATGCCACATCCACAAGGCCATCTCTTTAACCTTTAAATCATTCCTTAAAAATGTAGACACCATGACTTTCAAAAAACAGACTTCACATGACATTTAGATCAAGATTAATATGCTTAGATGAAAGGCACTTACATGTGAAATAGGTATTTATTTTCCTTTTGTTTATTGCCAATATAGTCAACACCATCAATAGAATTTACTGAGCAGTGCAATTCACCTTTAAAGAGACACATCAAGTTCAGTCCAGTATCCTAGACTTAGGCATCTGAAGACATTTGAAGTGCTTTAGAATATTCTGGATAGACAGAACTGGCAGATATGACACACTACCGATGATCTTCTGAAGCAACACTTTAGGTCATTTCAAATGACACCAGAGATCTAAATTGCATCCTCAGTCTGAAACTGAATTCCACATTTAGCATGTAGAGTGTAGTCTAGATTATGTAAATTTCTTCTGTCGTTAATAGGGAGAGCCAAGGTATCTCTGGCAGACAATTTTAAAAGTTTGTATGAGTGATGAGTGTCCTGGTTTTGCTAGGATAGAGTTAATTTTGTTCTTAGTAGTTAAGATAGCTGTGTTTTCGTTTCAGTGTAAGACTTGTTATAAGAAGAATATTGATAAAAGTACTACTGTTATTAGTTGTTGCTGGAGCTCAAGGCCACCTTGCTCACAACTGCATTAGGACTGAGAGGGAGAAGTGTACTGAATAGCAAAACCCAAAACTGGCATTTGGATGTGCCAGTGAAATATTCCATATCATATCACGTCATGTCAGTATATTATCTGGGGCTGACTGGAAATTGGGGGGGAAGCTCTCTGGTTTTTGCTCGGGCTCGCGTTCTTCTGGGATTTTATGTTATCACTATCACTAATATTTTAATATTAGGTGGGATTTTTAAGTTTTCTTTTATTTCTATTATTAAAACTTTTCTTATCTCAACCTACAATCCTCCTTATCCTTGCCCCCAATCCTCTATCCCCTGGGGGTCAGGGGGAAGTGGGTGAACGGCTGTGTTGGCTGCTGGGCGAGGGCTAGCCCAGTGAAACTATCACAGTGAGTTACCTGGAGCTCATTAAAATCAGCTGAATTCAGATTTGTATCCAAATTTCTTCCTTTCACAGAAGGCATATCTTTTCCTTTGGGGCTCCATAATCTATCAACATCTATATTTCTAAAACCATTCAATTCCAGTGAGCAATTCCTGACCCCAAGGCCAAGTAGAAAGACAAGACATATGCCTACACTACTCAGAACCACTTCCTTCTAAATCATTCAGTCTATAGTTGAGTCCCAAAGATTCAGGCCTACATCTGTGTTTTTGACTGTTCTCTATTCCCTGTACTTTTACCTAAGGCACCCAAAGCTCACATCATATATACTGTGCAGAACTGGGACCTCTGAGCTCCTGCAACTGAGTTATCTATTATAGCAGATATTTCTGTGGATGTTCTTACTGTTCCTCTGAATATCCTCCTAGTTAAACCACTGACCTCATGTATAGATAAAAGCTGGACACGTTGCCTGTATCTTTCCTTCCAGAAGAGAACACTTTCTGAAAGACTACTAAAGAAGACTTATTCTGATCCAGCTGGTGCTTAAACTGGTACTGATCTAGTAATTGCTCTTTTAAAACACACTTACTACAATACAGGACTGTATTCTAAATTAAGCATAGTGAATGTTTTTGTTCAAGGGCAAGGGCTGTGCTAGTCAACAATTTCAAGTGCTGGAAAATATTATAAAGATGACTGGGAACAGCAGGCTGGTTGTTTTTTCCAACAGCATTAGAAATTACCATTAGAAATAAGACCCGGGCTCCTGGTTAGTCTGGAAATGAAATAAAAACCACCTATTTCTCCAATACAGATCTTGAATTAATTCTGGCTTCTGGTTGGAAACATAATTTATTTCCCTTTATTTTTTATATTCTTGAAAGGTTTTTTGATTAAACCTGGGAGGTGATGTGATGGGAGAATGCTGAGTTTGTGCTTCTTGTTTATTGAGAATAAGAAAACTGGTTCCCTGATAGAGGACTCATAGGAAAAAGTCTGTAAGTTTGAGAGGAGAGAGGAGGATGAGGAGAAAGACAAAGGGCAGAAGTGAGGGAGAAAGAGGGAGATTAGTAGAAAGATTAAGCTGAAAAAAGAAAGCTATAAAGTGAAGAACAGAGAATTGTGTTGCTGCTTCCAGGATTTCCTTCTTGCTGAGTTTGTGTCCTGCAACACTGAGTACATCCTGCACACTATGACAGGAACAGTTTGGAGAGGTAAGTATAGGCAGAAATACTCTCAGGCTTAAACAATCACAGCAGATTGTCTGAGCTGGCATCGTGAGTTCATTTTACAGTGGAGATGGGACAAGTTTGGAGACAGGCTTGAGCGTGGGCTAGGGGTGAACTACAAAAGCCTCAGGTTTTTAAAGCAAAGAGGAGTGTGAAGACATTGTGCAAGATGTGGTATAGTGTAAGTGAAGACCTTGGCTATTTACAGTCTCTTTTTAACACA